>NW_027479478.1:0-115845 GCF_051014685.1 Ptiloglossa arizonensis
GAAACTCGCCCGATTACAACGGTATGTGTAGTTTTCCCCCTAGGCCGTTCTAGTTATTCGTTTCGAGCATCAGAATTGCGAAAATTTTGAGTTTCTCAAGCGTTTCTTACCTCCAAACTGCCATATCTCGCGAATGGATTGACCAATCCGCAAAATTTCTGTTGCTTCTGAAAGTAGAAACTCTCCCGATTACAAGGTTATGCGCACTTTTCCCGTAGGCCGTTCTAGTTATTCGTTTCGAGCATCAGAACTGCGAAAATTTTGAGTTTCTCAAGCGTTTCTTACCTCCAAACTGCCATATCTCGCGAACGGATTGACCAATCCGCAAAATTTCTGTTGCTTCTGAAAGTAGAAACTCTCCCGATTACAAGGGTATGCGCACTTTTTCCCGTAGGCCGTTCTAGAGGCCGTTCTAGTTATTCGTTTCGAGCATCAGAACTGCGAAAATTTCGAGTTTCTCAAGCGTTTCTTACATGCAAACTGCCATATCTCGCGAACGGATTGACCGATCCGCAAAATTTCTGTTCCATCTGAAAGTAGAAGCTCGCCCGTTTACAACGTTATGTGTAGTTTTCCCCTAGGCCGTTCTAGTTATTCGTTTCGAGCATCAGAACTGCGCAAATTTTGAGTTTCTCAAGCGTTTCTTCCCTCCAAAAAGCCATATCTCGCGAACGGATTGACCAATCCGCAAAATTTCTGTTGCATCTGAAAGTAGAAACTCTCCCGATTACAACGGTATGCGTACTTTTCCCCTAGGCCGTTCTAGTTATTCGTGTCGAGCATCAGAACTGCGAAAATTTTGAGTTTCTCAAGCGTTTCTTACCTCCAAACTGCCATATCTCGCGAACGGATTGACCAATCCGCAAAATTTCTGTTGCATCTGAAAGTAGAAACTCGCCCGATTACAACGGTATGTGTAGTTTTCCCCTAGGCCGTTCCAGTTATTCGTTTCGAGCATCAGAACTGCGAAAATTTTGAGTTTCTCAAGCGTTTCTTACAGCCAAACTGCCATATCTCGCGAACGGATTGACCGATCCGCAAAATTTCTGTTGCATCTGAAAGTAGAAACTCGCCCGATTACAACGGTATGTGTAGTTTTCCCCTAGGCCGTTCCAGTTATTCATTTCGAGCATCAGAACTGCGAAAATTTTGAGTTTCTCAAGCGTTTCTTACCTCCAAACTGCCATATCTCGCGAACGGATTGACCAATCCGCAAAATTTCTGTTGCATCTGAAAGTAGAAACTCGCCCGATTACAACGGTATGTGTAGTTTTCCCCTTGGCCATTCCAGTTATTCATTTCGAGCATCAGAACTGCGAAAATTTTGAGTTTCTCAAGCGTTTCTTACCTCCAAACTGTCATATCTCGCGAACGGATTGACCAATCCGCGAAATTTCTGTTGCATTTGAAAGTAGAAACTCGCCCGAATACAACGGTATGCGCACTTTTCCCCTGGGCCGCTCTAGTTATTCGTTTCGAGCATAAAACTGCGAAAATTTTGAGTTTCTCAAGCGTTTCTTACCTCCAAACTGCCATATCTCGCGAACGGTTTGACGAATCCGCAAAATTTCTGTTGCTTCTGAAAGTAGAAACTCTCCCGATTACAAGGGTATGCGCACTTTTCCCGTAGGCCGTTCTAGTTACTCGTTTCGAGCATCAGAACTGCGAAAATTTTGAGTTTCTCAAGCGTTTCTTATCTCCAAACTGCCATATCTCGCGAACGGATTGATCAATCCGCAAAATTTCTGTTGCATTTGAAAGTAGAAACTCGCCCGATTACAACGGTATGCGCACTTTTCTCCTGGGCCGTTCTAGTTATTCGTTTCGAGCATCACAACTGCGAAAATTTTGAGTTTCTAAAGCGTTTCTTATCTCCAAACTGCCATATCTCGCGAACGGATTGATCAATCCGCAAAATTTCTGTTGCATCTGAAAATAGAAACTCGCCCGATTACAACGGTAGGTTTAGTTTTCCCCTAGGCCGTTCTAGTTATTCGTTTCGAGCATCAGAACTGCGCAAATTTTGAGTTTCTCATGCGTTTCTTCCCTCCAAACTGCCATATCTCGCGAACGGATTGACCAATCCGCACAATTTCTGTCGCATCTGAAAGTAGAAACTCGCCCGATTACAACGGTATGCGCACTTTTCCCCTAGGCCGTTCTAGTTATTCGTTTCGAGCATCAGAACTGCGAAAATTTTGAGTTTCTCAAGCGTTTCTTACCTCCAAACTGCCATATCTCGCGAACGGATTGACCAATCCGCAAAATTTCTGTTGCTTCTGAAAGTAGAGACTCGCCCGATTACAACGGTATTTGTAGTTTTCCCCTAGGCCGTTCCAGTTATTCGTTTCGAGCATCAGAACTGCGAAAATTTTGAGTTTCTCAAGCGCTTCTTACTTGCAAACTGCCATATCTCGCGAACGGATTGACCGATCCGCAAAATTTCTGTTGCATCTGAAAGTAGAAGTTCGCCCGTTTACAACGTTATGTGTAGTTTTCCCCTAGGCCGTTCTAGTTATTCGTTTCGAGCATCAGAACTGCGCAAATTTTGAGTTTCTCATGCGTTTCTTCCCTCCAAACTGCCATATCTCGCGAACGGATTGACCAATCCGCAAAATTTCTGTTGCATCTGAAAGTAGAAACTCGCCCGATTACAACGGTATGTGTAGTTTTACCCTAGGCCGTTCCAGTTATTCGTTTCGAGCATCAGAACTGCGAAAATTTTGAGTTTCTCAAGCGTTTCTTACATCCAAACTGCCATATCTCGCGAACGGATTGACCGATCCGCAAAATTTCTGTTGCATCTGAAAGTAGAAACTCGCCCGATTACAACGGTATGCGCACTTTTCCCCTAGGGCCGTTCTAGTTATTCGTTTCGAGCATCAGAACTGCGAAAATTTTGAGTTTCTCAAGCGTTTCTTACCTCCAAACTGCCATATCTCGCGAACGGATTGACCAATCCGCGAAATTTCTGTTGCATTTGAAAGTAGAAACTCGCCCGAATACAACGGTATGCGCACTTTTCCCCTGGGCCGCTCTAGTTATTCGTTTCGAGCATAAAACTGCGAAAATTTTGAGTTTCTCAAGCGTTTCTTACCTCCAAACTGCCATATCTCGCGAACGGATTGACGAATCCGCAAAATTTCTGTTGCTTCTGAAAGTAGAAACTCTCCCGATTACAAGGGTATGCGCACTTTTCCAGTAGGCCGTTCTAGTTACTCGTTTCGAGCATCAGAACTGCGAACATTTTGAGTTTCTCAAGCGTTTCTTACATGCAAACTGCCATATCTCGCGAACGGATTGACCGATCCGCAAAATTTCTGTTGCATCTGAAAGTAGAAGCTCGCCCGTTTACAACGTTATGTGTAGTTTTCCCCTAGGCCGTTCTAGTTATTCGTTTCGAGCATCAGAACTGCGAAAATTTTGAGTTTCTCAAGCGTATCTTACCTCCAAACTGCCATATCTCGCGAACGGATTGACCAATCCGCAAAATTTCTGTTGCATCTGAAAGTAGAAACTCGCCCGATTACAACGGTATGCGTACTTTTCCCCTAGGCCGTTCTAGTTATTCGTTTCGAGCATCAGAACGGCGAAAATTTTGAGTTTCTCAAGCGTTTCTTACCTCCAAACTGCCATATCTCGCGAACGGATTGACCAATCCGCACAATTTCTGTCGCATCTGAAAGTAGAAACTCGCCCGATTACAACGGTATGCGCACTTTTCCCCTAGGCCGTTCTAGTTATTCGTTTCGAGCATCAGAACTGCGAAAATTTTGAGTTTCTCAAGCGTTTCTTACCTCCAAACTGCCATATCTCGCGAACGGATTGACCAATCCGCAAAATTTCTGTTGCATCTGAAAGTAGAGACTCGCCCGATTACAACGGTATGTGTAGTTTTCCCCTAGGCCGTTCCAGTTATTCGTTTCGAGCATCAGAACTGCGAAAATTTTGAGTTTCTCAAGCGTTTCTTACATGCAAACTGCCATATCTCGCGAACGGATTGACCGATCCGCAAAATTTCTGTTGCATCTGAAAGTAGAAGCTCGCCCGTTTACAACGTTATGTGTAGTTTTCCCCTAGGCCGTTCTAGTTATTCGTTTCGAGCATCAGAACTGCGCAAATTGTGAGTTTCTCATGCGTTTCTTCCCTCCAAACTGCCATATCTCGCGAACGGATTGACCAATCCGCAAAATTTCTGTTGCATCTGAAAGTAGAAACTCGCCCGATTACAACGGTGTGTGTAGTTTTCCCCTAGGCCGTTCTAGTTATTCGTTTCGAGCATCAGAACTGCGAAAATTTTGAGTTTCTCAAGCGTTTCTTACCTCCAAACTGCCATATCTCGCGAACGGATTGACCAATCCGCAAAATTTCTGTTGCATCTGAAAGTAGAAACTCGCCCGATTACAACGGTATGCGTACTTTTCCCCTAGGCCGTTCTAGTTATTCGTTTCGAGCATCAGAACTGCGAAAATTTTGAGTTTCTCAAGCGTTTCTTACCTCCAAACTGCCATATCTCGCGAACGGATTGACCAATCCGCAAAATTTCTGTTGCTTCTGAAAGTAGAGACTCGCCCGATTACAACGGTATGTGTAGTTTTCCCCTAGGCCGTTCCAGTTATTCGTTTCGAGCATCAGAACTGCGAAAATTTTGAGTTTCTCAAGCGTTTCTTACATGCAAACTGCCATATCTCGCGAACGGATTGACCGATCCGCAAAATTTCTGTTGCATCTGAAAGTAGAAGCTCGCCCGTTTACAACGTTATGTGTAGTTTTCCCCTAGGCCGTTCTAGTTATTCGTTTCGAGCATCAGAACTGCGCAAATTTTGAGTTTCTCATGCGTTTCTTCCCTCCAAACTGCCATATCTCGCGAACGGATTGACCAATCCGCAAAATTTCTGTTGCTTCTGAAAGTAGAGACTCGCCCGATTACAACGGTATGTGTAGTTTTCCCCTAGGCCGTTCCAGTTATTCGTTTCGAGCATCAGAACTGCAAAAAAAAAATTTTGAGTTTCTCAAGCGTTTCTTACATGCAAACTGCCATATCTCGCGAACGGATTGACCGATCCGCAAAATTTCTGTTGCATCTGAAAGTAGAAGCTCGCCCGTTTACAACGTTATGTGTAGTTTTCCCCTAGGCCGTTCTAGTTATTCGTTTCGAGCATCAGAACTGCGCAAATTTTGAGTTTCTCATGCGTTTCTTCCCTCCAAACTGCCATATCTCGCGAACGGATTGACCAATCCGCAAAATTTCTGTTGCATCTGAAAGTAGAAACTCGCCCGATTACAACGGTATGTGTAGTTTTCCCCTAGGCCGTTCCAGTTATTCGTTTCGAGCATCAGAACTGCGAAAATTTTGAGTTTCTCAAGCGTTTCTTACCTCCAAACTGCCATATCTCGCGAACGGTTTGACCAATCCGCAAAATTTCTGTTGCATCTGAAAGTAGAAACTCGCCCGATTACAACGGTTTGCGCACTTTTCCCCTAGCCCGTTCTAGTTATTCGTTTCGTGCATCAGAACTGCGAAAATTTTGAGTTTCTCAAGCGTTTCTTACATCCAAACTGCCATATCTCGCGAACGGATTGACCAATCCGCAAAATTTCTGTTGCTTCTGAAAGTAGAGACTCGCCCGATTACAACGGTATGTGTAGTTTTCCCCTAGGCCGTTCCAGTTATTCATTTCGAGCATCAGAACTGCGAAAATTTTGAGTTTCTCAAGCGTTTCTTACCTCCAAACTGCCATATCTCGCGAACGGATTGACCAATCCGCAAAATTTCTGTTGCATCTGAAAGTAGAAACTCGCCCGATTACAACGGTATGTGTAGTTTTCCCCTTGGCCATTCCAGTTATTCATTTCGAGCATCAGAACTGCGAAAATTTTGAGTTTCTCAAGCGTTTCTTACCTCCAAACTGCCATATCTCGCGAACGGATTGACCAATCCGCGAAATTTCTGTTGCATTTGAAAGTAGAAACTCGCTCGAATACAACGGTATGCGCACTTTTCCCCTGGGCCGCTCTAGTTATTCGTTTCGAGCATAAAACTGCGAAAATTTTGAGTTTCTCAAGCGTTTCTTACCTCCAAACTGCCATATCTCGCGAACGGATTGACTAATCCGCAAAATTTCTGTTGCTTCTGAAAGTAGAAACTCTCCCGATTACAAGGGTATGCGCACTTTTCCCGTAGGCCGTTCTAGTTACTCGTTTCGAGCATCAGAACTGCGAAAATTTTGAGTTTCTCAAGCGTTTCTTACCTCCAAACTGCCATATCTCGCGAACGGATTGACCAATCCGCGAAATTTCTGTTGCATTTGAAAGTAGAAACTCGCCCGAATACAACGGTATGCGCACTTTTCCCCTGGGCCGCTCTAGTTATTCGTTTCGAGCATAAAACTGCGAAAATTTTGAGTTTCTCAAGCGTTTCTTACCTCCAAACTGCCATATCTCGCGAACGGATTGACGAATCCGCAAAATTTCTGTTGCTTCTGAAAGTAGAAACTCTCCCGATTACAAGGGTGTGCGCACTTTTCCCGTAGGCCGTTCTAGTTACTCGTTTCGAGCATCAGAACTGCGAAAATTTTGAGTTTCTCAAGCGTTTCTTATCTCCAAACTGCCATATCTCGCGAACGGATTGATCAATCCGCAAAATTTCTGTTGCATTTGAAAGTAGAAACTCGCCCGATTACAACGGTATGCGCACTTTTCCCCTGGGCCGTTCTAGTTATTCGTTTCGAGCATCACAACTGCGAAAATTTTGAGTTTCTAAAGCGTTTCTTATCTCCAAACTGCCATATCTCGCGAACGGATTGATCAATCCGCAAAATTTCTGTTGCATCTGAAAGTAGAAACTCGCCCGATTACAACGGTAGGTTTAGTTTTCCCCTAGGCCGTTCTAGTTATTCGTTTCGAGCATCAGAACTGCGAAAATTTTGAGTTTCTCAAGCGTTTCTTACCTCCAAACAGCCATATCTCGCGAACGGATTGACCAATCCGCAAAATTTCTGTTGCATCTGAAAGTAGAAACTCGCCCGATTACAACGGTATGCGTACTTTTCCCCTAGGCCGTTCCAGTTATTCGTTTCGAGCATCAGAACGGCGAAAATTTTGAGTTTCTCAAGCGTTTCTTACCTCCAAACTGCCATATCTCGCGAACGGATTGACCAATCCGCACAATTTCTGTCGCATCTGAAAGTAGAAACTCGCCCGATTACAACGGTATGCGCACTTTTCCCTAGGCCGTTCTAGTTATTCGTTTCGAGCATCAGAACTGCTAAAATTTTGAGTTTCTCAAGCGTTTCTTACCTCCAAACTGCCATATCTCGCGAACGGATTGACCAATCCGCAAAATTTCTGTTGCTTCTGAAAGTAGAGACTCGCCCGATTACAACGGTATGTGTAGTTTTCCCCTAGGCCGTTCCAGTTATTCGTTTCGAGCATCAGAACTGCGAAAATTTTGAGTTTCTCAAGCGTTTCTTACATGCAAACTGCCATATCTCGCGAACGGATTGACCGATCCGCAAAATTTCTGTTGCATCTGAAAGTAGAAGCTCGCCCGATTACAACGTTATGTGTAGTTTTCCCCTAGGCCGTTCTAGTTATTCGTTTCGAGCATCAGAACTGCGCAAATTTTGAGTTTCTCATGCGTTTCTTCCCTCCAAACTGCCATATCTCGCGAACGGATTGACCAATCCGCAAAATTTCTGTTGCATCTGAAAGTAGAAACTCGCCCGATTACAACGGTGTGTGTACTTTTCCCCTAGGCCGTTCTAGTTATTCGTTTCGAGCATCAGAACTGCGAAAATTTTGAGTTTCTCAAGCGTTTCTTACCTCCAAACTGCCATATCTCGCGAACGGATTGACCAATCCGCAAAATTTCTGTTGCATCTGAAAGTAGAAACTCGCCCGATTACAACGGTATGTGTAGTTTTCCCCTAGGCCGTTCCAGTTATTCGTTTCGAGCATCAGAACTGCGAAAATTTTGAGATTCTCAAGCGTTTCTTACATGCAAACTGCCATATCTCGCGAACGGATTGACCGATCCGCAAAATTTCTGTTGCATCTGAAAGTAGAAGCTCGCCCGTTTACAACGTTATGTGTAGTTTTCCCCTAGGCCGTTCTAGTTATTCGTTTCGAGCATCAGAACTGCGCAAATTTTGAGTTTCTCATGCGTTTCTTCCCTCCAAACTGCCATATCTCGCGAACGGATTGACCAATCCGCAAAATTTCTGTTGCATCTGAAAGTGGAAACTCGCCCGATTACAACGGTATGTGTAGTTTTACCCTAGGCCGTTCCAGTTATTCGTTTCGAGCATCAGAACTGCGAAAATTTTGAGTTTCTCAAGCGTTTCTTACATCCAAACTGCCATATCTCGCGAACGGATTGACCGATCCGCAAAATTTCTGTTGCATCTGAAAGTAGAAACTCGCCCGATTACAACGGTATGCGCACTTTTCCCCTAGGCCGTTCTAGTTATTCGTTTCGAGCATCAGAACTGCGAAAATTTTGAGTTTCTCAAGCGTTTCTTACCTCAAACTGCCATATCTCGCGAACGGATTGACCAATCCGCAAAATTTCTGTTGCATCTGAAAATAGAAACTCGCCCCATTACAACGGTATGTGTAGTTTTCCCCTAGGCCGTTCCAGTTATTCATTTCGAGCATCAGAACTGCGAAAATTTCGAGTTTCTCAAGCGTTTCTTACCTCCAAACTGCCATATCTCGCGAACGGATTGACCAATCCGCAAAATTTCTGTTGCATCTGAAAGTAGAAACTCGCCCGATTACAACGGTATGTGTAGTTTTCCCCTTGGCCATTCCAGTTATTCATTTCGAGCATCAGAACTGCGAAAATTTTGAGTTTCTCAAGCGTTTCTTACCTCCAAACTGCCATATCTCGCGAACGGATTGACCAATCCGCGAAATTTCTGTTGCATTTGAAAGTAGAAACTCGCCCGAATACAACGGTATGCGCACTTTTCCCCTGGGCCGCTCTAGTTATTCGTTTCGAGCATAAAACTGCGAAAATTTCGAGTTTCTCAAGCGTTTCTTACCTCCAAACTGCCATATCTCGCGAACGGATTGACCAATCCGCAAAATTTCTGTTGCTTCTGAAAGTAGAGACTCGCCCGATTACAACGGTATGTGTAGTTTTCCCCTAGGCCGTTCCAGTTATTCGTTTCGAGCATCAGAACTGCGAAAATTTTGAGTTTCTCAAGCGTTTCTTACATCCAAACTGCCATATCTCGCGAACGGATTGACCGATCCGCAAAATTTCTGTTGCATCTGAAAGTAGAAACTCGCCCGATTACAACGGTATGCGCACTTTTCCCCTAGGCCGTTCTAGTTATTCGTTTCGAGCATCAGAACTGCGAAAATTTTGAGTTTCTCAAGCGTTTCTTACCTCCAAACTGCCATATCTCGCGAACGGATTGACCAATCCGCAAAATTTCTGTTGCTTCTGAAAGTAGAGACTCGCCCGATTACAACGGTATGTGTAGTTTTCCCCTAGGCCGTTCCAGTTATTCGTTTCGAGCATCAGAACTGCAAAAATTTTGAGTTTCTCAAGCGTTTCTTACATGCAAACTGCCATATCTCGCGAACGGATTGACCGATCCGCAAAATTTCTGTTGCATCTGAAAGTAGAAGCTCGCCCGTTTACAACGTTATGTGTAGTTTTCCCCTAGGCCGTTCTAGTTATTCGTTTCGAGCATCAGAACTGCGCAAATTTTGAGTTTCTCATGCGTTTCTTCCCTCCAAACTGCCATATCTCGCGAACGGATTGACCAATCCGCAAAATTTCTGTTGCATCTGAAAGTAGAAACTCGCCCGATTACAACGGTGTGTGTAGTTTTCCCCTAGGCCGTTCTAGTTATTCGTTTCGAGCATCAGAACTGCGAAAATTTTGAGTTTCTCAAGCGTTTCTTACCTCCAAACTGCCATATCTCGCGAACGGATTGACCAATCCGCAAAATTTCTGTTGCATCTGAAAGTAGAAACTCGCCCGATTACAACGGTATGCGTACTTTTCCCCTAGGCCGTTCTAGTTATTCGTTTCGAGCATCAGAACTGCGAAAATTTTGAGTTTCTCAAGCGTTTCTTACCTCCAAACTGCCATATCTCGCGAACGGATTGACCAATCCGCAAAATTTCTGTTGCTTCTGAAAGTAGAGACTCGCCCGATTACAACGGTATGTGTAGTTTTCCCCTAGGCCGTTCCAGTTATTCGTTTCGAGCATCAGAACTGCGAAAATTTTGAGATTCTCAAGCGTTTCTTACATGCAAACTGCCATATCTCGCGAACGGATTGACCGATCCGCAAAATTTCTGTTGCATCTGAAAGTAGAAGCTCGCCCGTTTACAACGTTATGTGTAGTTTTCCCCTAGGCCGTTCTAGTTATTCGTTTCGAGCATCAGAACTGCGCAAATTTTGAGTTTCTCATGCGTTTCTTCCCTCCAAACTGCCATATCTCGCGAACGGATTGACCAATCCGCAAAATTTCTGTTGCATCTGAAAGTAGAAACTCGCCCGATTACAACGGTATGTGTAGTTTTACCCTAGGCCGTTCCAGTTATTCGTTTCGAGCATCAGAACTGCGAAAATTTTGAGTTTCTCAAGCGTTTCTTACATCCAAACTGCCATATCTCGCGAACGGATTGACCGATCCGCAAAATTTCTGTTGCATCTGAAAGTAGAAACTCGCCCGATTACAACGGTATGCGCACTTTTCCCCTAGGCCGTTCTAGTTATTCGTTTCGAGCATCAGAACTGCGAAAATTTTGAGTTTCTCAAGCGTTTCTTACCTCCAAACTGCCATATCTCGCGAACGGATTGACCAATCCGCAAAATTTCTGTTGCTTCTGAAAGTAGAGACTCGCCCGATTACAACGGTATGTGTAGTTTTCCCCTAGGCCGTTCCAGTTATTCGTTTCGAGCATCAGAACTGCAAAAATTTTGAGTTTCTCAAGCGTTTCTTACATGCAAACTGCCATATCTCGCGAACGGATTGACCGATCCGCAAAATTTCTGTTGCATCTGAAAGTAGAAGCTCGCCCGTTTACAACGTTATGTGTAGTTTTCCCCTAGGCCGTTCTAGTTATTCGTTTCGAGCATCAGAACTGCGCAAATTTTGAGTTTCTCATGCGTTTCTTCCCTCCAAACTGCCATATCTCGCGAACGGATTGACCAATCCGCAAAATTTCTGTTGCATCTGAAAGTAGAAACTCGCCCGATTACAACGGTGTGTGTAGTTTTCCCCTAGGCCGTTCTAGTTATTCGTTTCGAGCATCAGAACTGCGAAAATTTTGAGTTTCTCAAGCGTTTCTTACCTCCAAACTGCCATATCTCGCGAACGGATTGACCAATCCGCAAAATTTCTGTTGCATCTGAAAGTAGAAACTCGCCCGATTACAACGGTATGCGTACTTTTCCCCTAGGCCGTTCTAGTTATTCGTTTCGAGCATCAGAACTGCGAAAATTTTGAGTTTCTCAAGCGTTTCTTACCTCCAAACTGCCATATCTCGCGAACGGATTGACCAATCCGCAAAATTTCTGTTGCTTCTGAAAGTAGAGACTCGCCCGATTACAACGGTATGTGTAGTTTTCCCCTAGGCCGTTCCAGTTATTCGTTTCGAGCATCAGAACTGCGAAAATTTTGAGATTCTCAAGCGTTTCTTACATGCAAACTGCCATATCTCGCGAACGGATTGACCGATCCGCAAAATTTCTGTTGCATCTGAAAGTAGAAGCTCGCCCGTTTACAACGTTATGTGTAGTTTTCCCCTAGGCCGTTCTAGTTATTCGTTTCGAGCATCAGAACTGCGCAAATTTTGAGTTTCTCATGCGTTTCTTCCCTCCAAACTGCCATATCTCGCGAACGGATTGACCAATCCGCAAAATTTCTGTTGCATCTGAAAGTAGAAACTCGCCCGATTACAACGGTATGTGTAGTTTTACCCTAGGCCGTTCCAGTTATTCGTTTCGAGCATCAGAACTGCGAAAATTTTGAGTTTCTCAAGCGTTTCTTACATCCAAACTGCCATATCTCGCGAACGGATTGACCGATCCGCAAAATTTCTGTTGCATCTGAAAGTAGAAACTCGCCCGATTACAACGGTATGCGCACTTTTCCCCTAGGCCGTTCTAGTTATTCGTTTCGAGCATCAGAACTGCGAAAATTTTGAGTTTCTCAAGCGTTTCTTACCTCCAAACTGCCATATCTCGCGAACGGATTGACCAATCCGCAAAATTTCTGTTGCATCTGAAAGTAGAAACTCGCCCCATTACAACGGTATGTGTAGTTTTCCCCTAGGCAGTTCCAGTTATTCATTTCGAGCATCAGAACTGCGAAAATTTCGAGTTTCTCAAGCGTTTCTTACCTCCAAACTGCCATATCTCGCGAACGGATTGACCAATCCGCAAAATTTCTGTTGCATCTGAAAGTAGAAACTCGCCCGATTACAACGGTATGTGTAGTTTTTCCCCTTGGCCATTCCAGTTATTCATTTCGAGCATCAGAACTGCGAAAATTTTGAGTTTCTCAAGCGTTTCTTACCTCCAAACTGCCATATCTCGCGAACGGATTGACCAATCCGCGAAATTTCTGTTGCATTTGAAAGTAGAAACTCGCCCGAATACAACGGTATGCGCACTTTTCCCCTGGGCCGCTCTAGTTATTCGTTTCGAGCATAAAACTGCGAAAATTTCGAGTTTCTCAAGCGTTTCTTACCTCCAAACTGCCATATCTCGCGAACGGATTGACCAATCCGCAAAATTTCTGTTGCTTCTGAAAGTAGAGACTCGCCCGATTACAACGGTATGTGTAGTTTTCCCCTAGGCCGTTCCAGTTATTCGTTTCGAGCATCAGAACTGCGAAAATTTTGAGTTTCTCAAGCGTTTCTTACATCCAAACTGCCATATCTCGCGAACGGATTGACCGATCCGCAAAATTTCTGTTGCATCTGAAAGTAGAAACTCGCCCGATTACAACGGTATGCGCACTTTTCCCCTAGGCCGTTCTAGTTATTCGTTTCGAGCATCAGAACTGCGAAAATTTTGAGTTTCTCAAGCGTTTCTTACCTCCAAACTGCCATATCTCGCGAACGGATTGACCAATCCGCAAAATTTCTGTTGCTTCTGAAAGTAGAGACTCGCCCGATTACAACGGTATGTGTAGTTTTCCCCTAGGCCGTTCCAGTTATTCGTTTCGAGCATCAGAACTGCAAAAATTTTGAGTTTCTCAAGCGTTTCTTACATGCAAACTGCCATATCTCGCGAACGGATTGACCGATCCGCAAAATTTCTGTTGCATCTGAAAGTAGAAGCTCGCCCGTTTACAACGTTATGTGTAGTTTTCCCCTAGGCCGTTCTAGTTATTCGTTTCGAGCATCAGAACTGCGCAAATTTTGAGTTTCTCATGCGTTTCTTCCCTCCAAACTGCCATATCTCGCGAACGGATTGACCAATCCGCAAAATTTCTGTTGCTTCTGAAAGTAGAGACTCGCCCGATTACAACGGTATGTGTAGTTTTCCCCTAGGCCGTTCCAGTTATTCGTTTCGAGCATCAGAACTGCGAAAATTTTGAGATTCTCAAGCGTTTCTTACATGCAAACTGCCATATCTCGCGAACGGATTGACCGATCCGCAAAATTTCTGTTGCATCTGAAAGTAGAAGCTCGCCCGTTTACAACGTTATGTGTAGTTTTCCCCTAGGCCGTTCTAGTTATTCGTTTCGAGCATCAGAACTGCGCAAATTTTGAGTTTCTCATGCGTTTCTTCCCTCCAAACTGCCATATCTCGCGAACGGATTGACCAATCCGCAAAATTTCTGTTGCATCTGAAAGTAGAAACTCGCCCGATTACAACGGTATGTGTAGTTTTCCCCTAGGCCGTTCCAGTTATTCGTTTCGAGCATCAGAACTGCGAAAATTTTGAGTTTCTCAAGCGTTTCTTACATCCAAACTGCCATATCTCGCGAACGGATTGACCGATCCGCAAAATTTCTGTTGCATCTGAAAGTAGAAACTCGCCCGATTACAACGGTATGCGCACTTTTCCCCTAGGCCGTTCTAGTTATTCGTTTCGAGCATCAGAACTGCGAAAATTTTGAGTTTCTCAAGCGTTTCTTACCTCCAAACTGCCATATCTCGCGAACGGATTGACCAATCCGCAAAATTTCTGTTGCATCTGAAAGTAGAAACTCGCCCCATTACAACGGTATGTGTAGTTTTCCCCTAGGCCGTTCCAGTTATTCATTTCGAGCATCAGAACTGCGAAAATTTCGAGTTTCTCAAGCGTTTCTTACCTCCAAACTGCCATATCTCGCGAACGGATTGACCAATCCGCAAAATTTCTGTTGCATCTGAAAGTAGAAACTCGCCCGATTACAACGGTATGTGTAGTTTTCCCCTTGGCCATTCCAGTTATTCATTTCGAGCATCAGAACTGCGAAAATTTTGAGTTTCTCAAGCGTTTCTTACCTCCAAACTGCCATATCTCGCGAACGGATTGACCAATCCGCGAAATTTCTGTTGCATTTGAAAGTAGAAACTCGCCCGAATACAACGGTATGCGCACTTTTCCCCTGGGCCGCTCTAGTTATTCGTTTCGAGCATAAAACTGCGAAAATTTCGAGTTTCTCAAGCGTTTCTTACCTCCAAACTGCCATATCTCGCGAACGGATTGACCAATCCGCAAAATTTCTGTTGCTTCTGAAAGTAGAGACTCGCCCGATTACAACGGTATGTGTAGTTTTCCCCTAGGCCGTTCCAGTTATTCGTTTCGAGCATCAGAACTGCGAAAATTTTGAGTTTCTCAAGCGTTTCTTACATCCAAACTGCCATATCTCGCGAACGGATTGACCGATCCGCAAAATTTCTGTTGCATCTGAAAGTAGAAACTCGCCCGATTACAACGGTATGCGCACTTTTCCCCTAGGCCGTTCTAGTTATTCGTTTCGAGCATCAGAACTGCGAAAATTTTGAGTTTCTCAAGCGTTTCTTACCTCCAAACTGCCATATCTCGCGAACGGATTGACCAATCCGCAAAATTTCTGTTGCATCTGAAAGTAGAAACTCGCCCGATTACAACGGTATGCGCACTTTTCCCCTAGGCCGTTCTAGTTATTCGTTTCGAGCATCAGAACTGCGAAAATTTTGAGTTTCTCAAGCGTTTCTTACCTCCAAACTGCCATATCTCGCGAACGGATTGACCAATCCGCAAAATTTCTGTTGCTTCTGAAAGTAGAGACTCGCCCGATTACAACGGTATGTGTAGTTTTCCCCTAGGCCGTTCCAGTTATTCGTTTCGAGCATCAGAACTGCAAAAATTTTGAGTTTCTCAAGCGTTTCTTACATGCAAACTGCCATATCTCGCGAACGGATTGACCGATCCGCAAAATTTCTGTTGCATCTGAAAGTAGAAGCTCGCCCGTTTACAACGTTATGTGTAGTTTTCCCCTAGGCCGTTCTAGTTATTCGTTTCGAGCATCAGAACTGCGCAAATTTTGAGTTTCTCATGCGTTTCTTCCCTCCAAACTGCCATATCTCGCGAACGGATTGACCAATCCGCAAAATTTCTGTTGCATCTGAAAGTAGAAACTCGCCCGATTACAACGGTGTGTGTAGTTTTCCCCTAGGCCGTTCTAGTTATTCGTTTCGAGCATCAGAACTGCGAAAATTTTGAGTTTCTCAAGCGTTTCTTACCTCCAAACTGCCATATCTCGCGAACGGATTGACCAATCCGCAAAATTTCTGTTGCATCTGAAAGTAGAAACTCGCCCGATTACAACGGTATGCGTACTTTTCCCCTAGGCCGTTCTAGTTATTCGTTTCGAGCATCAGAACTGCGAAAATTTTGAGTTTCTCAAGCGTTTCTTACCTCCAAACTGCCATATCTCGCGAACGGATTGACCAATCCGCAAAATTTCTGTTGCTTCTGAAAGTAGAGACTCGCCCGATTACAACGGTATGTGTAGTTTTCCCCTAGGCCGTTCCAGTTATTCGTTTCGAGCATCAGAACTGCGAAAATTTTGAGATTCTCAAGCGTTTCTTACATGCAAACTGCCATATCTCGCGAACGGATTGACCGATCCGCAAAATTTCTGTTGCATCTGAAAGTAGAAGCTCGCCCGTTTACAACGTTATGTGTAGTTTTCCCCTAGGCCGTTCTAGTTATTCGTTTCGAGCATCAGAACTGCGCAAATTTTGAGTTTCTCATGCGTTTCTTCCCTCCAAACTGCCATATCTCGCGAACGGATTGACCAATCCGCAAAATTTCTGTTGCATCTGAAAGTAGAAACTCGCCCGATTACAACGGTATGTGTAGTTTTACCCTAGGCCGTTCCAGTTATTCGTTTCGAGCATCAGAACTGCGAAAATTTTGAGTTTCTCAAGCGTTTCTTACATCCAAACTGCCATATCTCGCGAACGGATTGACCGATCCGCAAAATTTCTGTTGCATCTGAAAGTAGAAACTCGCCCGATTACAACGGTATGCGCACTTTTCCCCTAGGCCGTTCTAGTTATTCGTTTCGAGCATCAGAACTGCGAAAATTTTGAGTTTCTCAAGCGTTTCTTACCTCCAAACTGCCATATCTCGCGAACGGATTGACCAATCCGCAAAATTTCTGTTGCTTCTGAAAGTAGAGACTCGCCCGATTACAACGGTATGTGTAGTTTTCCCCTAGGCCGTTCCAGTTATTCGTTTCGAGCATCAGAACTGCGAAAATTTTGAGTTTCTCAAGCGTTTCTTACATGCAAACTGCCATATCTCGCGAACGGATTGACCGATCCGCAAAATTTCTGTTGCATCTGAAAGTAGAAGCTCGCCCGTTTACAACGTTATGTGTAGTTTTCCACTAGGCCGTTCTAGTTATTCGTTTCGAGCATCAGAACTGCGCAAATTTTGAGTTTCTCATGCGTTTCTTCCCTCCAAACTGCCATATCTCGCGAACGGATTGACCAATCCGCAAAATTTCTGTTGCATCTGAAAGTAGAAACTCGCCCGATTACAACGGTGTGTGTAGTTTTCCCCTAGGCCGTTCTAGTTATTCGTTTCGAGCATCAGAACTGCGAAAATTTTGAGTTTCTCAAGCGTTTCTTACCTCCAAACTGCCATATCTCGCGAACGGATTGACCAATCCGCAAAATTTCTGTTGCTTCTGAAAGTAGAGACTCGCCCGATTACAACGGTATGTGTAGTTTTCCCCTAGGCCGTTCCAGTTATTCGTTTCGAGCATCAGAACTGCGAAAATTTTGAGTTTCTCAAGCGTTTCTTACATCCAAACTGCCATATCTCGCGAACGGATTGACCGATCCGCAAAATTTCTGTTGCATCTGAAAGTAGAAACTCGCCCGATTACAACGGTATGCGCACTTTTCCCCTAGGCCGTTCTAGTTATTCGTTTCGAGCATCAGAACTGCGAAAATTTTGAGTTTCTCAAGCGTTTCTTACCTCCAAACTGCCATATCTCGCGAACGGATTGACCAATCCGCAAAATTTCTGTTGCATCTGAAAGTAGAAACTCGCCCGATTACAACGGTATGCGCACTTTTCCCCTAGGCCGTTCTAGTTATTCGTTTCGAGCATCAGAACTGCGAAAATTTTGAGTTTCTCAAGCGTTTCTTACCTCCAAACTGCCATATCTCGCGAACGGATTGACCAATCCGCAAAATTTCTGTTGCTTCTGAAAGTAGAGACTCGCCCGATTACAACGGTATGTGTAGTTTTCCCCTAGGCCGTTCCAGTTATTCGTTTCGAGCATCAGAACTGCAAAAATTTTGAGTTTCTCAAGCGTTTCTTACATGCAAACTGCCATATCTCGCGAACGGATTGACCGATCCGCAAAATTTCTGTTGCATCTGAAAGTAGAAGCTCGCCCGTTTACAACGTTATGTGTAGTTTTCCCCTAGGCCGTTCTAGTTATTCGTTTCGAGCATCAGAACTGCGCAAATTTTGAGTTTCTCATGCGTTTCTTCCCTCCAAACTGCCATATCTCGCGAACGGATTGACCAATCCGCAAAATTTCTGTTGCATCTGAAAGTAGAAACTCGCCCGATTACAACGGTGTGTGTAGTTTTCCCCTAGGCCGTTCTAGTTATTCGTTTCGAGCATCAGAACTGCGAAAATTTTGAGTTTCTCAAGCGTTTCTTACCTCCAAACTGCCATATCTCGCGAACGGATTGACCAATCCGCAAAATTTCTGTTGCATCTGAAAGTAGAAACTCGCCCGATTACAACGGTATGCGTACTTTTCCCCTAGGCCGTTCTAGTTATTCGTTTCGAGCATCAGAACTGCGAAAATTTTGAGTTTCTCAAGCGTTTCTTACCTCCAAACTGCCATATCTCGCGAACGGATTGACCAATCCGCAAAATTTCTGTTGCTTCTGAAAGTAGAGACTCGCCCGATTACAACGGTATGTGTAGTTTTCCCCTAGGCCGTTCCAGTTATTCGTTTCGAGCATCAGAACTGCGAAAATTTTGAGATTCTCAAGCGTTTCTTACATGCAAACTGCCATATCTCGCGAACGGATTGACCGATCCGCAAAATTTCTGTTGCATCTGAAAGTAGAAGCTCGCCCGTTTACAACGTTATGTGTAGTTTTCCCCTAGGCCGTTCTAGTTATTCGTTTCGAGCATCAGAACTGCGCAAATTTTGAGTTTCTCATGCGTTTCTTCCCTCCAAACTGCCATATCTCGCGAACGGATTGACCAATCCGCAAAATTTCTGTTGCATCTGAAAGTAGAAACTCGCCCGATTACAACGGTATGTGTAGTTTTACCCTAGGCCGTTCCAGTTATTCGTTTCGAGCATCAGAACTGCGAAAATTTTGAGTTTCTCAAGCGTTTCTTACATCCAAACTGCCATATCTCGCGAACGGATTGACCGATCCGCAAAATTTCTGTTGCATCTGAAAGTAGAAACTCGCCCGATTACAACGGTATGCGCACTTTTCCCCTAGGCCGTTCTAGTTATTCGTTTCGAGCATCAGAACTGCGAAAATTTTGAGTTTCTCAAGCGTTTCTTACCTCCAAACTGCCATATCTCGCGAACGGATTGACCAATCCGCAAAATTTCTGTTGCTTCTGAAAGTAGAGACTCGCCCGATTACAACGGTATGTGTAGTTTTCCCCTAGGCCGTTCCAGTTATTCGTTTCGAGCATCAGAACTGCGAAAATTTTGAGTTTCTCAAGCGTTTCTTACATGCAAACTGCCATATCTCGCGAACGGATTGACCGATCCGCAAAATTTCTGTTGCATCTGAAAGTAGAAGCTCGCCCGTTTACAACGTTATGTGTAGTTTTCCACTAGGCCGTTCTAGTTATTCGTTTCGAGCATCAGAACTGCGCAAATTTTGAGTTTCTCATGCGTTTCTTCCCTCCAAACTGCCATATCTCGCGAACGGATTGACCAATCCGCAAAATTTCTGTTGCATCTGAAAGTAGAAACTCGCCCGATTACAACGGTGTGTGTAGTTTTCCCCTAGGCCGTTCTAGTTATTCGTTTCGAGCATCAGAACTGCGAAAATTTTGAGTTTCTCAAGCGTTTCTTACCTCCAAACTGCCATATCTCGCGAACGGATTGACCAATCCGCAAAATTTCTGTTGCTTCTGAAAGTAGAGACTCGCCCGATTACAACGGTATGTGTAGTTTTCCCCTAGGCCGTTCCAGTTATTCGTTTCGAGCATCAGAACTGCGAAAATTTTGAGTTTCTCAAGCGTTTCGTACATGCAAACTGCCATATCTCGCGAACGGATTGACCGATCCGCAAAATTTCTGTTGCATCTGAAAGTAGAAGCTCGCCCGTTTACAACGTTATGTGTAGTTTTCCCCTAGGCCGTTCTAGTTATTCGTTTCGAGCATCAGAACTGCGCAAATTTTGAGTTTCTCATGCGTTTCTTCCCTCCAAACTGCCATATCTCGCGAACGGATTGACCAATCCGCAAAATTTCTGTTGCATCTGAAAGTAGAAACTCGCCCGATTACAACGGTATGTGTAGTTTTACCCTAGGCCGTTCCAGTTATTCGTTTCGAGCATCAGAACTGCGAAAATTTTGAGTTTCTCAAGCGTTTCTTACATCCAAACTGCCATATCTCGCGAACGGATTGACCGATCCGCAAAATTTCTGTTGCATCTGAAAGTAGAAACTCGCCCGATTACAACGGTATGCGCACTTTTCCCCTAGGCCGTTCTAGTTATTCGTTTCGAGCATCAGAACTGCGAAAATTTTGAGTTTCTCAAGCGTTTCTTACATCCAAACTGCCATATCTCGCGAACGGATTGACCGATCCGCAAAATTTCTGTTGCATCTGAAAGTAGAAACTCGCCCGATTACAACGGTATGCGCACTTTTCCCCTAGGCAGTTCTAGTTATTCGTTTCGAGCATCAGAACTGCGAAAATTTTGAGTTTCTCAAGCGTTTCTTACCTCCAAACTGCCATATCTCGCGAACGGATTGACCAATCCGCAAAATTTCTGTTGCATCTGAAAGTAGAAACTCGCCCGATTACAACGGTATGTGTAGTTTTCCCCTAGGCCGTTCCAGTTATTCATTTCGAGCATCAGAACTGCGAAAATTTTGAGTTTCTCAAGCGTTTCTTACCTCCAAACTGCCATATCTCGCGACCGGATTGACCAATCCGCAAAATTTCTGTTGCATCTGAAAGTAGAAACTCGCCCGATTACAACGGTATGTGTAGTTTTCCCCTTGGCCATTCCAGTTATTCATTTCGAGCATCAGAACTGCGAAAATTTTGAGTTTCTCAAGCGTTTCTTACCTCCAAACTGCCATATCTCGCGAACGGATTGACCAATCCGCGAAATTTCTGTTGCATTTGAAAGTAGAAACTCGCCCGAATACAACGGTATGCGCACTTTTCCCCTGGGCCGCTCTAGTTATTCGTTTCGAGCATAAAACTGCGAAAATTTTGAGTTTCTCAAGCGTTTCTTACCTCCAAACTGCCATATCTCGCGAACGGATTGACGAATCCGCAAAATTTCTGTTGCTTCTGAAAGTAGAAACTCTCCCGATTACAAGGGTATGCGCACTTTTCCCGTAGGCCGTTCTAGTTACTCGTTTCGAGCATCAGAACTGCGAAAATTTTGAGTTTCTCAAGCGTTTCTTATCTCCAAACTGCCATATCTCGCGAACGGATTGATCAATCCGCAAAATTTCTGTTGCATTTGAAAGTAGAAACTCGCCCGATTACAACGGTATGCGCACTTTTCCCCTGGGCCGTTCTAGTTATTCGTGTCGAGCATCAGAACTGCGAAAATTTTGAGTTTCTCAAGCGTTTCTTACCTCCAAACTGCCATATCTCGCAAACGGATTGACCAATCCGCAAAATTTCTGTTGCATCTGAAAGTAGAAACTCGCCCGATTACAACGGTATGTGTAGTTTTCCCCTAGGCCGTTCCAGTTATTCGTTTCGAGCATCAGAACTGCGAAAATTTTGAGTTTCTCAAGCGTTTCTTACCTCCAAACTGCCATATCTCGCGAACGGTTTGACCAATCCGCAAAATTTCTGTTGCATCTGAAAGTAGAAACTCGCCCGATTACAACGGTATGCGCACTTTTCCCCTAGGCCGTTCTAGTTATTCGTTTCGAGCATCAGAACTGCGAAAATTTTGAGTTTCTCAAGCGTTTCTTACCTCCAAACTGCCATATCTCGCGAACGGATTGACCAATCCGCAAAATTTCTGTTGCTTCTGAAAGTAGAGACTCGCCCGATTACAACGGTATGTGTAGTTTTCCCCTAGGCCGTTCCAGTTATTCGTTTCGAGCATCAGAACTGCGAAAATTTTGAGTTTCTCAAGCGTTTCGTACATGCAAACTGCCATATCTCGCGAACGGATTGACCGATCCGCAAAATTTCTGTTGCATCTGAAAGTAGAAGCTCGCCCGTTTACAACGTTATGTGTAGTTTTCCCCTAGGCCGTTCTAGTTATTCGTTTCGAGCATCAGAACTGCGCAAATTTTGAGTTTCTCATGCGTTTCTTCCCTCCAAACTGCCATATCTCGCGAACGGATTGACCAATCCGCAAAATTTCTGTTGCATCTGAAAGTAGAAACTCGCCCGATTACAACGGTATGTGTAGTTTTCCCCTAGGCCGTTCTAGTTATTCGTTTCGAGCATCAGAACTGCGAAAATTTTGAGTTTCTCAAGCGTTTCTTACCTCCAAACTGCCATATCTCGCGAACGGTTTCACCAATCCGCAAAATTTCTGTTGCATCTGAAAGTAGAAACTCGCCCGATTACAACGGTATGCGCACTTTTCCCCTAGGCCGTTCTAGTTATTCGTTTCGAGCATCAGAACTGCGAAAATTTTGAGTTTCTCAAGCGTTTCTTACCTCCAAACTGCCATATCTCGCGAACGGATTGACCAATCCGCAAAATTTCTGTTGCTTCTGAAAGTAGAGACTCGCCCGATTACAACGGTATGTGTAGTTTTCCCCTAGGCCGTTCCAGTTATTCGTTTCGAGCATCAGAACTGCGAAAATTTTGAGTTTCTCAAGCGTTTCGTACATGCAAACTGCCATATCTCGCGAACGGATTGACCGATCCGCAAAATTTCTGTTGCATCTGAAAGTAGAAGCTCGCCCGTTTACAACGTTATGTGTAGTTTTCCCCTAGGCCGTTCTAGTTATTCGTTTCGAGCATCAGAACTGCGCAAATTTTGAGTTTCTCATGCGTTTCTTCCCTCCAAACTGCCATATCTCGCGAACGGATTGACCAATCCGCAAAATTTCTGTTGCATCTGAAAGTAGAAACTCGCCCGATTACAACGGTATGTGTAGTTTTACCCTAGGCCGTTCCAGTTATTCGTTTCGAGCATCAGAACTGCGAAAATTTTGAGTTTCTCAAGCGTTTCTTACATCCAAACTGCCATATCTCGCGAACGGATTGACCGATCCGCAAAATTTCTGTTGCATCTGAAAGTAGAAACTCGCCCGATTACAACGGTATGCGCACTTTTCCCCTAGGCCGTTCTAGTTATTCGTTTCGAGCATCAGAACTGCGAAAATTTTGAGTTTCTCAAGCGTTTCTTACATCCAAACTGCCATATCTCGCGAACGGATTGACCGATCCGCAAAATTTCTGTTGCATCTGAAAGTAGAAACTCGCCCGATTACAACGGTATGCGCACTTTTCCCCTAGGCAGTTCTAGTTATTCGTTTCGAGCATCAGAACTGCGAAAATTTTGAGTTTCTCAAGCGTTTCTTACCTCCAAACTGCCATATCTCGCGAACGGATTGACCAATCCGCAAAATTTCTGTTGCATCTGAAAGTAGAAACTCGCCCGATTACAACGGTATGTGTAGTTTTCCCCTAGGCCGTTCCAGTTATTCATTTCGAGCATCAGAACTGCGAAAATTTTGAGTTTCTCAAGCGTTTCTTACCTCCAAACTGCCATATCTCGCGAACGGATTGACCAATCCGCAAAATTTCTGTTGCATCTGAAAGTAGAAACTCGCCCGATTACAACGGTATGTGTAGTTTTCCCCTTGGCCATTCCAGTTATTCATTTCGAGCATCAGAACTGCGAAAATTTTGAGTTTCTCAAGCGTTTCTTACCTCCAAACTGCCATATCTCGCGAACGGATTGACCAATCCGCGAAATTTCTGTTGCATTTGAAAGTAGAAACTCGCCCGAATACAACGGTATGCGCACTTTTCCCCTGGGCCGCTCTAGTTATTCGTTTCGAGCATAAAACTGCGAAAATTTTGAGTTTCTCAAGCGTTTCTTATCTCCAAACTGCCATATCTCGCGAACGGATTGATCAATCCGCAAAATTTCTGTTGCATTTGAAAGTAGAAACTCGCCCGATTACAACGGTATGCGCACTTTTCCCCTGGGCCGTTCTAGTTATTCGTGTCGAGCATCAGAACTGCGAAAATTTTGAGTTTCTCAAGCGTTTCTTACCTCCAAACTGCCATATCTCGCAAACGGATTGACCAATCCGCAAAATTTCTGTTGCATCTGAAAGTAGAAACTCGCCCGATTACAACGGTATGTGTAGTTTTCCCCTAGGCCGTTCCAGTTATTCGTTTCGAGCATCAGAACTGCGAAAATTTTGAGTTTCTCAAGCGTTTCGTACCTCCAAACTGCCATATCTCGCGAACGGTTTGACCAATCCGCAAAATTTCTGTTGCATCTGAAAGTAGAAACTCGCCCGATTACAACGGTATGCGCACTTTTCCCCTAGGCCGTTCTAGTTATTCGTTTCGAGCATCAGAACTGCGAAAATTTTGAGTTTCTCAAGCGTTTCTTACCTCCAAACTGCCATATCTCGCGAACGGATTGACCAATCCGCAAAATTTCTGTTGCTTCTGAAAGTAGAGACTCGCCCGATTACAACGGTATGTGTAGTTTTCCCCTAGGCCGTTCCAGTTATTCGTTTCGAGCATCAGAACTGCGAAAATTTTGAGTTTCTCAAGCGTTTCTTACATGCAAACTGCCATATCTCGCGAACGGATTGACCGATCCGCAAAATTTCTGTTGCATCTGAAAGTAGAAGCTCGCCCGTTTACAACGTTATGTGTAGTTTTCCCCTAGGCCGTTCTAGTTATTCGTTTCGAGCATCAGAACTGCGCAAATTTTGAGTTTCTCATGCGTTTCTTCCCTCCAAACTGCCATATCTCGCGAACGGATTGACCAATCCGCAAAATTTCTGTTGCATCTGAAAGTAGAAACTCGCCCGATTACAACGGTGTGTGTAGTTTTCCCCTAGGCCGTTCTAGTTATTCGTTTCGAGCATCAGAACTGCGAAAATTTTGAGTTTCTCAAGCGTTTCTTACCTCCAAACTGCCATATCTCGCGAACGGTTTGACCAATCCGCAAAATTTCTGTTGCATCTGAAAGTAGAAACTCGCCCGATTACAACGGTATGCGCACTTTTCCCCTAGGCCGTTCTAGTTATTCGTTTCGAGCATCAGAACTGCGAAAATTTTGAGTTTCTCAAGCGTTTCTTACCTCCAAACTGCCATATCTCGCGAACGGATTGACCAATCCGCAAAATTTCTGTTGCTTCTGAAAGTAGAGACTCGCCCGATTACAACGGTATGTGTAGTTTTCCCCTAGGCCGTTCCAGTTATTCGTTTCGAGCATCAGAACTGCGAAAATTTTGAGTTTCTCAAGCGTTTCTTACATGCAAACTGCCATATCTCGCGAACGGATTGACCGATCCGCAAAATTTCTGTTGCATCTGAAAGTAGAAGCTCGCCCGTTTACAACGTTATGTGTAGTTTTCCCCTAGGCCGTTCTAGTTATTCGTTTCGAGCATCAGAACTGCGCAAATTTTGAGTTTCTCATGCGTTTCTTCCCTCCAAACTGCCATATCTCGCGAACGGATTGACCAATCCGCAAAATTTCTGTTGCATCTGAAAGTAGAAACTCGCCCGATTACAACGGTGTGTGTAGTTTTCCCCTAGGCCGTTCTAGTTATTCGTTTCGAGCATCAGAACTGCGCAAATTTTGAGTTTCTCAAGCGTTTCTTACATGCAAACTGCCATATCTCGCGAACGGATTGACCGATCCGCAAAATTTCTGTTGCATCTGAAAGTAGAAGCTCGCCCGTTTACAACGTTATGTGTAGTTTTCCCCTAGGCCGTTCTAGTTATTCGTTTCGAGCATCAGAACTGCGCAAATTTTGAGTTTCTCATGCGTTTCTTCCCTCCAAACTGCCATATCTCGCGAACGGATTGACCAATCCGCAAAATTTCTGTTGCATCTGAAAGTAGAAACTCGCCCGATTACAACGGTATGTGTAGTTTTACCCTAGGCCGTTCCAGTTATTCGTTTCGAGCATCAGAACTGCGAAAATTTTGAGTTTCTCAAGCGTTTCTTACATCCAAACTGCCATATCTCGCGAACGGATTGACCGATCCGCAAAATTTCTGTTGCATCTGAAAGTAGAAACTCGCCCGATTACAACGGTATGCGCACTTTTCCCCTAGGCCGTTCTAGTTATTCGTTTCGAGCATCAGAACTGCGAAAATTTTGAGTTTCTCAAGCGTTTCTTACCTCCAAACTGCCATATCTCGCGAACGGATTGACCAATCCGCAAAATTTCTGTTGCATCTGAAAGTAGAAACTCGCCCGATTACAACGGTATGTGTAGTTTTCCCCTAGGCCGTTCCAGTTATTCATTTCGAGCATCAGAACTGCGAAAATTTTGAGTTTCTCAAGCGTTTCTTACCTCCAAACTGCCATATCTCGCGAACGGATTGACCAATCCGCAAAATTTCTGTTGCATCTGAAAGTAGAAACTCGCCCGATTACAACGGTATGTGTAGTTTTCCCCTTGGCCATTCCAGTTATTCATTTCGAGCATCAGAACTGCGAAAATTTTGAGTTTCTCAAGCGTTTCTTACCTCCAAACTGCCATATCTCGCGAACGGATTGACCAATCCGCGAAATTTCTGTTGCATTTGAAAGTAGAAACTCGCCCGAATACAACGGTATGCGCACTTTTCCCCTGGGCCGCTCTAGTTATTCGTTTCGAGCATAAAACTGCGAAAATTTTGAGTTTCTCAAGCGTTTCTTACCTCCAAGCTGCCATATCTCGCGAACGGATTGACGAATCCGCAAAATTTCTGTTGCTTCTGAAAGTAGAAACTCTCCCGATTACAAGGGTATGCGCACTTTTCCCGTAGGCCGTTCTAGTTACTCGTTTCGAGCATCAGAACTGCGAAAATTTTGAGTTTCTCAAGCGTTTCTTATCTCCAAACTGCCATATCTCGCGAACGGATTGATCAATCCGCAAAATTTCTGTTGCATTTGAAAGTAGAAACTCGCCCGATTACAACGGTATGCGCACTTTTCCCCTGGGCCGTTCTAGTTATTCGTGTCGAGCATCAGAACTGCGAAAATTTTGAGTTTCTCAAGCGTTTCTTACCTCCAAACTGCCATATCTCGCGAACGGATTGACCAATCCGCAAAATTTCTGTTGCATCTGAAAGTAGAAACTCGCCCGATTACAACGGTATGTGTAGTTTTCCCCTAGGCCGTTCCAGTTATTCGTGTCGAGCATCAGAACTGCGAAAATTTTGAGTTTCTCAAGCGTTTCTTACCTCCAAACTGCCATATCTCGCGAACGGATTGACCAATCCGCAAAATTTCTGTTGCATCTGAAAGTAGAAACTCGCCCGATTACAACGGTATGTGTAGTTTTCCCCTAGGCCGTTCTAGTTATTCGTTTCGAGCATCAGAACTGCGAAAATTTTGAGTTTCTCAAGCGTTTCTTACCTCCAAACTGCCATATCTCGCGAACGGATTGACCAATCCGCAAAATTTCTGTTGCATCTGAAAGTAGAAACTCGCCCGATTACAACGGTATGTGTAGTTTTCCCCTAGGCCGTTCCAGTTATTCATTTCGAGCATCAGAACTGCGAAAATTTTGAGTTTCTCAAGCGTTTCTTATCTCCAAACTGCCATATCTCGCGAACGGATTGATCAATCCGCAAAATTTCTGTTGCATTTGAAAGTAGAAACTCGCCCGATTACAACGGTATGCGCACTTTTCCCCTGGGCCGTTCTAGTTATTCGTGTCGAGCATCAGAACTGCGAAAATTTTGAGTTTCTCAAGCGTTTCTTACCTCCAAACTGCCATATCTCGCGAACGGATTGACCAATCCGCAAAATTTCTGTTGCATCTGAAAGTAGAAACTCGCCCGATTACAACGGTATGTGTAGTTTTCCCCTAGGCCGTTCCAGTTATTCGTGTCGAGCATCAGAACTGCGAAAATTTTGAGTTTCTCAAGCGTTTCTTACCTCCAAACTGCCATATCTCGCGAACGGATTGACCAATCCGCAAAATTTCTGTTGCATCTGAAAGTAGAAACTCGCCCGATTACAACGGTATGTGTAGTTTTCCCCTAGGCCGTTCTAGTTATTCGTTTCGAGCATCAGAACTGCGAAAATTTTGAGTTTCTCAAGCGTTTCTTACCTCCAAACTGCCATATCTCGCGAACGGATTGACCAATCCGCAAAAGTTCTGTTGCATCTGAAAGTAGAAACTCGCCCGATTACAACGGTATGTGTAGTTTTCCCCTAGGCCGTTCCAGTTATTCATTTCGAGCATCAGAACTGCGAAAATTTTGAGTTTCTCAAGCGTTTCTTACCTCCAAACTGCCATATCTCGCGAACGGATTGACCAATCCGCAAAATTTCTGTTGCATCTGAAAGTAGAAACTCGCCCGATTACAACGGTATGTGTAGTTTTCCCCTTGGCCATTCCAGTTATTCATTTCGAGCATCAGAACTGCGAAAATTTTGAGTTTCTCAAGCGTTTCTTACCTCCAAACTGCCATATCTCGCGAACGGATTGACCAATCCGCGAAATTTCTGTTGCATTTGAAAGTAGAAACTCGCCCGATTACAAGGGTATGCGCACTTTTCCCGTAGGCCGTTCTAGTTACTCGTTTCGAGCATCAGAACTGCGAAAATTTTGAGTTTCTCAAGCGTTTCTTATCTCCAAACTGCCATATCTCGCGAACGGATTGATCAATCCGCAAAATTTCTGTTGCATTTGAAAGTAGAAACTCGCCCGATTACAACGGTATGCGCACTTTTCCCCTGGGCCGTTCTAGTTATTCGTGTCGAGCATCAGAACTGCGAAAATTTTGAGTTTCTCAAGCGTTTCTTACCTCCAAACTGCCATATCTCGCGAACGGATTGACCAATCCGCAAAATTTCTGTTGCATCTGAAAGTAGAAACTCGCCCGATTACAAAGGTATGTGTAGTTTTCCCCTAGGCCGTTCCAGTTATTCGTTTCGAGCATCAGAACTGCGAAAATTTTGAGTTTCTCAAGCGTTTCTTACCTCCAAACTGCCATATCTCGCGAACGGTTTGACCAATCCGCAAAATTTCTGTTGCATCTGAAAGTAGAAACTCGCCCGATTACAACGGTATGCGCACTTTTCCCCTAGGCCGTTCTAGTTATTCGTTTCGAGCATCAGAACTGCGAAAATTTTGAGTTTCTCAAGCGTTTCTTACCTCCAAACTGCCATATCTCGCGAACGGATTGACCAATCCGCAAAATTTCTGTTGCTTCTGAAAGTAGAGACTCGCCCGATTACAACGGTATGTGTAGTTTTCCCCTAGGCCGTTCCAGTTATTCGTTTCGAGCATCAGAACTGCGAAAATTTTGAGTTTCTCAAGCGTTTCTTACATGCAAACTGCCATATCTCGCGAACGGATTGACCGATCCGCAAAATTTCTGTTGCATCTGAAAGTAGAAGCTCGCCCGTTTACAACGTTATGTGTAGTTTTCCCCTAGGCCGTTCTAGTTATTCGTTTCGAGCATCAGAACTGCGCAAATTTTGAGTTTCTCATGCGTTTCTTCCCTCCAAACTGCCATATCTCGCGAACGGATTGACCAATCCGCAAAATTTCTGTTGCATCCGAAAGTAGAAACTCGCCCGATTACAACGGTGTGTGTAGTTTTCCCCTAGGCCGTTCCAGTTATTCGTTTCGAGCATCAGAACTGCGAAAATTTTGAGTTTCTCAAGCGTTTCTTACCTCCAAACTGCCATATCTCGCGAACGGATTGACCGATCCGCAAAATTTCTGTTGCATCTGAAAGTAGAAGCTCGCCCGTTTACAACGTTATGTGTAGTTTTCCCCTAGGCCGTTCTAGTTATTCGTTTCGAGCATCAGAACTGCGCAAATTTTGAGTTTCTCATGCGTTTCTTCCCTCCAAACTGCCATATCTCGCGAACGGATTGACCAATCCGCAAAATTTCTGTTGCATCTGAAAGTAGAAACTCGCCCGATTACAACGGTATGTGTAGTTTTACCCTAGGCCGTTCCAGTTATTCGTTTCGAGCATCAGAACTGCGAAAATTTTGAGTTTCTCAAGCGTTTCTTACATCCAAACTGCCATATCTCGCGAACGGATTGACCGATCCGCAAAATTTCTGTTGCATCTGAAAGTAGAAACTCGCCCGATTACAACGGTATGCGCACTTTTCCCCTAGGCCGTTCTAGTTATTCGTTTCGAGCATCAGAACTGCGAAAATTTGGAGTTTCTCAAGCGTTTCTTACCTCCAAACTGCCATATCTCGCGAACGGATTGACCAATCCGCAAAATTTCTGTTGCATCTGAAAGTAGAAACTCGCCCGATTACAACGGTATGTGTAGTTTTCCCCTTGGCCATTCCAGTTATTCATTTCGAGCATCAGAACTGCGAAAATTTTGAGTTTCTCAAGCGTTTCTTACCTCCAAACTGCCATATCTCGCGAACGGATTGACCAATCCGCGAAATTTCTGTTGCATTTGAAAGTAGAAACTCGCCCGAATACAACGGTATGCGCACTTTTCCCCTGGGCCGCTCTAGTTATTCGTTTCGAGCATAAAACTGCGAAAATTTTGAGTTTCTCAAGCGTTTCTTACCTCCAAACTGCCATATCTCGCGAACGGATTGACCAATCCGCGAAATTTCTGTTGCATTTGAAAGTAGAAACTCGCCCGAATACAACGGTATGCGCACTTTTCCCCTGGGCCGCTCTAGTTATTCGTTTCGAGCATAAAACTGCGAAAATTTTGAGTTTCTCAAGCGTTTCTTACCTCCAAACTGCCATATCTCGCGAACGGATTGACCAATCCGCAAAATTTCTGTTGCTTCTGAAAGTAGAGACTCGCCCGATTACAACGGTATGTGTAGTTTTCCCCTAGGCCGTTCCAGTTATTCGTTTCGAGCATCAGAACTGCGAAAATTTTGAGTTTCTCAAGCGTTTCTTACCTCCAAACTGCCATATCTCGCGAACGGATTGACCAATCCGCGAAATTTCTGTTGCATTTGAAAGTAGAAACTCGCCCGAATACAACGGTATGCGCACTTTTCCCCTGGGCCGCTCTAGTTATTCGTTTCGAGCATAAAACTGCGAAAATTTTGAGTTTCTCAAGCGTTTCTTACCTCCAAACTGCCATATCTCGCGAACGGATTGACGAATCCGCAAAATTTCTGTTGCTTCTGAAAGTAGAAACTCTCCCGATTACAAGGGTATGCGCACTTTTCCCGTAGGCCGTTCTAGTTACTCGTTTCGAGCATCAGAACTGCGAAAATTTTGAGTTTCTCAAGCGTTTCTTATCTCCAAACTGCCATATCTCGCGAACGGATTGATCAATCCGCAAAATTTCTGTTGCATTTGAAAGTAGAAACTCGCCCGATTACAACGGTATGCGCACTTTTCCCCTGGGCCGTTCTAGTTATTCGTGTCGAGCATCAGAACTGCGAAAATTTTGAGTTTCTCAAGCGTTTCTTACCTCCAAACTGCCATATCTCGCGAACGGAATGACCAATCCGCAAAATTTCTGTTGCATCTGAAAGTAGAAACTCGCCCGATTACAACGGTATGTGTAGTTTTTCCCCTAGGCCGTTCCAGTTATTCGTTTCGAGCATCAGAACTGCGAAAATTTTGAGTTTCTCAAGCGTTTCTTACCTCCAAACTGCCATATCTCGCGAACGGTTTGACCAATCCGCAAAATTTCTGTTGCATCTGAAAGTAGAAACTCGCCCGATTACAACGGTATGCGCACTTTTTCCCCTAGGCCGTTCTGGTTATTCGTTTCGAGCATCAGAACTGCGAAAATTTTGAGTTTCTCAAGCGTTTCTTACCTCCAAACTGCCATATCTCGCGAACGGATTGACCAATCCGCAAAATTTCTGTTGCTTCTGAAAGTAGAGACTCGCCCGATTACAACGGTATGTGTAGTTTTCCCCTAGGCCGTTCCAGTTATTCATTTCGAGCATCAGAACTGCGAAAATTTTGAGTTTCTCAAGCGTTTCTTACATGCAAACTGCCATATCTCGCGAACGGATTGACCGATCCGCAAAATTTCTGTTGCATCTGAAAGTAGAAGCTCGCCCGTTTACAACGTTATGTGTAGGTTTTCCCCTAGGCCGTTCTAGTTATTCGTTTCGAGCATCAGAACTGCGCAAATTTTGAGTTTCTCATGCGTTTCTTCCCTCCAAACTGCCATATCTCGCGAACGGATTGACCAATCCGCAAAATTTCTGTTGCATCTGAAAGTAGAAACTCGCCCGATTACAACGGTGTGTGTAGTTTTCCCCTAGGCCGTTCTAGTTATTCGTTTCGAGCATCAGAACTGCGAAAATTTTGAGTTTCTCAAGCGTTTCTTACATGCAAACTGCCATATCTCGCGAACGGATTGACCGATCCGCAAAATTTCTGTTGCATCTGAAAGTAGAAGCTCGCCCGTTTACAACGTTATGTGTAGTTTTCCCCTAGGCCGTTCTAGTTATTCGTTTCGAGCATCAGAACTGCGCAAATTTTGAGTTTCTCATGCGTTTCTTCCCTCCAAACTGCCATATCTCGCGAACGGATTGACCAATCCGCAAAATTTCTGTTGCATCTGAAAGTAGAAACTCGCCCGATTACAACGGTATGTGTAGTTTTACCCTAGGCCGTTCCAGTTATTCGTTTCGAGCATCAGAACTGCGAAAATTTTGAGTTTCTCAAGAGTTTCTTACCTCCAAACTGCCATATCTCGCGAACGGTTTGACCAATCCGGAAAATTTCTGTTGCATCTGAAAGTAGAAACTCGCCCGATTACAACGGTATGCGCACTTTTCCCCTAGGCCGTTCTAGTTATTCGTTTCGAGCATCAGAACTGCGAAAATTTTGAGTTTCTCAAGCGTTTCTTACCTCCAAACTGCCATATCTCGCGAACGGATTGACCAATCCGCAAAATTTCTGTTGCTTCTGAAAGTAGAGACTCGCCCGATTACAACGGTATGTGTAGTTTTCCCCTAGGCCGTTCCAGTTATTCGTTTCGAGCATCAGAACTGCGAAAATTTTGAGTTTCTCAAGCGTTTCTTACATGCAAACTGCCATATCTCGCGAACGGATTGACCGATCCGCAAAATTTCTGTTGCATCTGAAAGTAGAAGCTCGCCCGTTTACAACGTTATGTGTAGTTTTCCCCTAGGCCGTTCTAGTTATTCGTTTCGAGCATCAGAACTGCGCAAATTTTGAGTTTCTCATGCGTTTCTTCCCTCCAAACTGCCATATCTCGCGAACGGATTGACCAATCCGCAAAATTTCTGTTGCATCTGAAAGTAGAAACTCGCCCGATTACAACGGTGTGTGTAGTTTTCCCCTAGGCCGTTCTAGTTATTCGTTTCGAGCATCAGAACTGCGAAAATTTTGAGTTTCTCAAGCGTTTCTTACCTCCAAACTGCCATATCTCGCGAACGGATTGACCAATCCGCAAAATTTCTGTTGCTTCTGAAAGTAGAGACTCGCCCGATTACAACGGTATGTGTAGTTTTCCCCTAGGCCGTTCCAGTTATTCGTTTCGAGCATCAGAACTGCGAAAATTTTGAGTTTCTCAAGCGTTTCTTACATGCAAACTGCCATATCTCGCGAACGGATTGACCGATCCGCAAAATTTCTGTTGCATCTGAAAGTAGAAGCTCGCCCGTTTACAACGTTATGTGTAGTTTTCCCCTAGGCCGTTCTAGTTATTCGTTTCGAGCATCAGAACTGCGAAAATTTTGAGTTTCTCAAGCGTTTCTTACCTCCAAACTGCCATATCTCGCGAACGGATTGACCAATCCGCAAAATTTCTGTTGCATCTGAAAGTAGAAACTCGCCCGATTACAACGGTATGTGTAGTTTTCCCCTTGGCCATTCCAGTTATTCATTTCGAGCATCAGAACTGCGAAAATTTTGAGTTTCTCAAGCGTTTCTTACCTCCAAACTGCCATATCTCACGAACGGATTGACCAATCCGCGAAATTTCTGTTGCATTTGAAAGTAGAAACTCGCCCGAATACAACGGTATGCGCACTTTTCCCCTGGGCCGCTCTAGTTATTCGTTTCGAGCATAAAACTGCGAAAATTTTGAGTTTCTCAAGCGTTTCTTACCTCCAAACTGCCATATCTCGCGAACGGATTGACGAATCCGCAAAATTTCTGTTGCTTCTGAAAGTAGAAACTCTCCCGATTACAAGGGTATGCGCACTTTTCCCGTAGGCCGTTCTAGTTACTCGTTTCGAGCATCAGAACTGCGAAAATTTTGAGTTTCTCAAGCGTTTCTTATCTCCAAACTGCCATATCTCGCGAACGGATTGATCAATCCGCAAAATTTCTGTTGCATTTGAAAGTAGAAACTCGCCCGATTACAACGGTATGCGCACTTTTCCCCTGGGCCGTTCTAGTTATTCGTGTCGAGCATCAGAACTGCGAAAATTTTGAGTTTCTCAAGCGTTTCTTACCTCCAAACTGCCATATCTCGCGAACGGATTGACCAATCCGCAAAATTTCTGTTGCATCTGAAAGTAGAAACTCGCCCGATTACAACGGTATGTGTAGTTTTCCCCTAGGCCGCTCCAGTTATTCGTTTCGAGCATCAGAACTGCGAAAATTTTGAGTTTCTCAAGCGTTTCTTACCTCCAAACTGCCATATCTCGCGAACGGTTTGACCAATCCGCAAAATTTCTGTTGCATCTGAAAGTAGAAACTCGCCCGATTACAACGGTATGCGCACTTTTCCCCTAGGCCGTTCTAGTTATTCGTTTCGAGCATCAGAACTGCGAAAATTTTGAGTTTCTCAAGCGTTTCTTACCTCCAAACTGCCATATCTCGCGAACGGATTGACCAATCCGCAAAATTTCTGTTGCATCTGAAAGTAGAAACTCGCCCGATTACAACGGTATGTGTAGTTTTACCCTAGGCCGTTCCAGTTATTCGTTTCGAGCATCAGAACTGCGAAAATTTTGAGTTTCTCAAGCGTTTCTTACATCCAAACTGCCATATCTCGCGAACGGATTGACCGATCCGCAAAATTTCTGTTGCATCTGAAAGTAGAAACTCGCCCGATTACAACGGTATGCGCACTTTTCCCCTAGGCCGTTCTAGTTATTCGTTTCGAGTATCAGAACTGCGAAAATTTTGAGTTTCTCAAGCGTTTCTTACCTCCAAACTGCCATATCTCGCGAACGGATTGACCAATCCGCAAAATTTCTGTTGCATCTGAAAGTAGAAACTCGCCCGATTACAACGGTAGGTTTAGTTTTCCCCTAGGCCGTTCTAGTTATTCGTTTCGAGCATCAGAACTGCGAAAATTTTGAGTTTCTCAAGCGTTTCTTACCTCCAAACTGCCATATCTCGCGAACGGATTGACCAATCCGCAAAATTTCTGTTGCATCTGAAAGTAGAAACTCGCCCGATTACAACGGTATGTGTAGTTTTCCCCTTGGCCATTCCAGTTATTCATTTCGAGCATCAGAACTGCGAAAATTTTGAGTTTCTCAAGCGTTTCTTACCTCCTAACTGCCATATCTCGCGAACGGATTGACCAATCCGCGAAATTTCTGTTGCATTTGAAAGTAGAAACTCGCCCGAATACAACGGTATGCGCACTTTTCCCCTGGGCCGCTCTAGTTATTCGTTTCGAGCATAAAACTGCGAAAATTTTGAGTTTCTCAAGCGTTTCTTACCTCCAAACTGCCATATCTCGCGAACGGATTGACGAATCCGCAAAATTTCTGTTGCTTCTGAAAGTAGAAACTCTCCCGATTGCAAGGGTATGCGCACTTTTCCCGTGGACCGTTCTAGTTACTCGTTTCGAGCATCAGAACTGCGAAAATTTTGAGTTTCTCAAGCGTTTCTTATCTCCAAACTGCCATATCTCGCGAACGGAATGATCAATCCGCAAAATTTCTGTTGCATTTGAAAGTAGAAGCTCGCCCCATTACAACGGTATGCGCACTTTTCCCCTAGGCCGTTCCAGTTATTCGTTTCGAGCATCAGAACTGCGAAAATTTTGAGTTTCTCAAGCGTTTCTTACATGCAAACTGCCATATCTCGCGAACGGATTGACCGATCCGCAAAATTTCTGTTGCATCTGAAAGTAGAAGCTCGCCCGTTTACAACGTTATGTGTAGTTTTCCCCTAGGCCGTTCTAGTTATTCGTTTCGAGCATCAGAACTGCGCAAATTTTGAGTTTCTCAAGCGTTTCTTCCCTCCAAACCGCCATATCTCGCGAACGGATTGACCAATCCGCAAAATTTCTGTTGCATCTGAAAGTAGAAACTCGCCCGATTACAACGGTGTGCGTACTTTTCCCCTAGGCCGTTCTAGTTATTCGTGTCGAGCATCAGAACTGCGAAAATTTTGAGTTTCTCAAGCGTTTCTTACCTCCAAACTGCCATATCTCGCGAACGGATTGACCAATCCGCAAAATTTCTGTTGCATCTGAAAGTAGAAACTCGCCCGATTACAACGGTATGTGTAGTTTTCCCCTAGGCCGTTCCAGTTATTCGTTTCGAGCATCAGAACTGCGAAAATTTTGAGTTTCTCAAGCGTTTCTTACATCCAAACTGCCATATCTCGCGAACGGATTGACCGATCCGCAAAATTTCTGTTGCATCTGAAAGTAGAAACTCGCCCGATTACAACGGTATGCGCACTTTTCCCCTAGGCCGTTCTAGTTATTCGTTTCGAGCATCAGAACTGCGAAAATTTTGAGTTTCTCAAGCGTTTCTTACCTCCAAACTGCCATATCTCGCGAACGGATTGACCAATCCGCAAAATTTCTGTTGCTTCTGAAAGTAGAGACTCGCCCGATTACAGCGGTATGTGTAGTTTTCCCCTAGGCCGTTCCAGTTATTCGTTTCGAGCATCAGAACTGCGAAAATTTTGAGTTTCTCAAGCGTTTCTTACATGCAAACTGCCATATCTCGCGAACGGATTGACCGATCCGCAAAATTTCTGTTGCATCTGAAAGTAGAAGCTCGCCCGTTTACAACGTTATGTGTAGTTTTCCCCTAGGCCGTTCTAGTTATTCGTTTCGAGCATCAGAACTGCGCAAATTTTGAGTTTCTCAAGCGTTTCTTCCCTCCAAACCGCCATATCTCGCGAACGGATTGACCAATCCGCAAAATTTCTGTTGCATCTGAAAGTAGAAACTCGCCCGATTACAACGGTGTGCGTACTTTTCCCCTAGGCCGTTCTAGTTATTCGTGTCGAGCATCAGAACTGCGAAAATTTTGAGTTTCTCAAGCGTTTCTTACCTCCAAACTGCCATATCTCGCGAACGGATTGACCAATCCGCAAAATTTCTGTTGCATCTGAAAGTAGAAACTCGCCCGATTACAACGGTATGTGTAGTTTTCCCCTAGGCCGTTCCAGTTATTCGTTTCGAGCATCAGAACTGCGAAAATTTTGAGTTTCTCAAGCGTTTCTTACATCCAAACTGCCATATCTCGCGAACGGATTGACCGATCCGCAAAATTTCTGTTGCATCTGAAAGTAGAAACTCGCCCGATTACAACGGTATGTGTAGTTTTCCCCTAGGCCGTTCTAGTTATTCGTTTCGAGCATCAGAACTGCGAAAATTTTGAGTTTCTCAAGCGTTTCTTACCTCCAAACTGCCATATCTCGCGAACGGATTGACCGATCCGCAAAATTTCTGTTGCATCTGAAAGTAGAAGCTCGCCCGTTTACAACGTTATGTGTAGTTTTCCCCTAGGCCGTTCTAGTTATTCGTTTCGAGCATCAGAACTGCGCAAATTTTGAGTTTCTCATGCGTTTCTTCCCTCCAAACTGCCATATCTCGCGAACGGATTGACCAATCCGCAAAATTTCTGTTGCATCTGAAAGTAGAAACTCGCCCGATTACAACGGTATGTGTAGTTTTACCCTAGGCCGTTCCAGTTATTCGTTTCGAGCATCAGAACTGCGAAAATTTTGAGTTTCTCAAGCGTTTCTTACATCCAAACTGCCATATCTCGCGAACGGATTGACCGATCCGCAAAATTTCTGTTGCATCTGAAAGTAGAAACTCGCCCGATTACAACGGTATGCGCACTTTTCCCCTAGGCCGTTCTAGTTATTCGTTTCGAGCATCAGAACTGCGAAAATTTTGAGTTTCTCAAGCGTTTCTTACCTCCAAACTGCCATATCTCGCGAACGGATTGAGCAATCCGCAAAATTTCTGTTGCATCTGAAAGTAGAAACTCGCCCGATTATAACGGTATGTGTAGTTTTCCCCTAGGCCGTTCCAGTTATTCATTTCGAGCATCAGAACTGCGAAAATTTTGAGTTTCTCAAGCGTTTCTTACCTCCAAACTGCCATATCTCGCGAACGGATTGACCAATCCGCAAAATTTCTGTTGCATCTGAAAGTAGAAACTCGCCCGATTACAACGGTATGTGTAGTTTTCCCCTTGGCCATTCCAGTTATTCATTTCGAGCATCAGAACTGCGAAAATTTTGAGTTTCTCAAGCGTTTCTTACCTCCAAACTGCCATATCTCGCGAACGGATTGACCAATCCGCGAAATTTCTGTTGCATTTGAAAGTAGAAACTCGCCCGAATACAACGGTATGCGCACTTTTCCCCTGGGCCGCTCTAGTTATTCGTTTCGAGCATAAAACTGCGAAAATTTTGAGTTTCTCAAGCGTTTCTTACCTCCAAACTGCCATATCTCGCGAACGGATTGACGAATCCGCAAAATTTCTGTTGCTTCTGAAAGTAGAAACTCTCCCGATTACAAGGGTATGCGCACTTTTCCCGTAGGCCGTTCTAGTTACTCGTTTCGAGCATCAGAACTGCGAAAATTTTGAGTTTCTCAAGCGTTTCTTATCTCCAAACTGCCATATCTCGCGAACGGATTGATCAATCCGCAAAATTTCTGTTGCATTTGAAAGTAGAAACTCGCCCGATTACAACGGTATGCGCACTTTTCCCCTAGGCCGTTCTAGTTATTCGTTTCGAGCATCAGAACTGCGAAAATTTTGAGTTTCTCAAGCGTTTCTTACCTCCAAACTGCCATATCTCGCGAACGGATTGACCAATCCGCAAAATTTCTGTTGCTTCTGAAAGTAGAGACTCGCCCGATTACAACGGTATGTGTAGTTTTCCCCTAGGCCGTTCCAGTTATTCGTTTCGAGCATCAGAACTGCGAAAATTTTGAGTTTCTCAAGCGTTTCTTACATGCAAACTGCCATATCTCGCGAACGGATTGACCGATCCGCAAAATTTCTGTTGCATCTGAAAGTAGAAGCTCGCCCGTTTACAACGTTATGTGTAGTTTTCCCCTAGGCCGTTCTAGTTATTCGTTTCGAGCATCAGAACTGCGCAAATTTTGAGTTTCTCATGCGTTTCTTCCCTCCAAACTGCCATATCTCGCGAACGGATTGACCAATCCGCAAAATTTCTGTTGCATCTGAAAGTAGAAACTCGCCCGATTACAACGGTGTGTGTAGTTTTCCCCTAGGCCGTTCTAGTTATTCGTTTCGAGCATCAGAACTGCGAAAATTTTGAGTTTCTCAAGCGTTTCTTACCTCCAAACTGCCATATCTCGCGAACGGATTGACCAATCCGCAAAATTTCTGTTGCTTCTGAAAGTAGAGACTCGCCCGATTACAACGGTATGTGTAGTTTTCCCCTAGGCCGTTCCAGTTATTCGTTTCGAGCATCAGAACTGCGAAAATTTTGAGTTTCTCAAGCGTTTCTTACATGCAAACTGCCATATCTCGCGAACGGATTGACCGATCCGCAAAATTTCTGTTGCATCTGAAAGTAGAAGCTCGCCCGTTTACAACGTTATGTGTAGTTTTCCCCTAGGCCGTTCTAGTTATTCGTTTCGAGCATCAGAACTGCGCAAATTTTGAGTTTCTCATGCGTTTCTTCCCTCCAAACTGCCATATCTCGCGAACGGATTGACCAATCCGCAAAATTTCTGTTGCATCTGAAAGTAGAAACTCGCCCGATTACAACGGTATGTGTAGTTTTACCCTAGGCCGTTCCAGTTATTCGTTTCGAGCATCAGAACTGCGAAAATTTTGAGTTTCTCAAGCGTTTCTTACATCCAAACTGCCATACTACCTTGATCAAAAAGTTTTAGGACTTTATTCATAAAATCAAAAATACAAATTTATTCGTCCAAATCGATATGGTCCCCTTCAAAGTAGTCCCCATTGACTGCAATGCACTTGCGCCAGCGCTTGATCCAATCCTCGAAACACCGCTGGTACTCAATTTTCGGTATGTCCATCAGAGCCGTCTTCGATTTTGTCATGACCTCCTCTCGGGTACTGTAACGCGTTCCGCGAAGCGGTTTTTTAATTCGGTTGAACAGAAAAAAGTCGCAGGGAGCCAGATCTGGTGAATTTGAAGGCTGCTGGATAGTGTTCGTGTTGTTTTTCGTCAAAAACTCGCGGATAAGGATCGCATTGTGCGCCGGTGCGTTATCGTGGTGCAAAATCCACGAGTTGTTTGCCCACAAATCTGGCCTTTTTTGACGAATTCACTAACCAAAACGTCTTGAACGGATCCATAAGCAATGTTCAAGTCCTCTGCCAGCTCTCTGATGGTCAATTTGCGGTTTTCGGACAACATTTCTTGAATTTTATCGATGTTTTCATCGGTTTTCGACGTTGTCGGCCTGCCACTGCGTTTGTCATTCTCGACCGACTCACGACCACTTCTGAAGCGTTCGTGCCATCGAAAAACATTTGATCTCGAAAGAGTATCGTTGCCGAAACACTTCTCCAACATATCCAAGGTCTGCGGACCGTTAAATCCGTTTTTTACACAAAATTTAATGCAAACTCGTTGATGCTCAAATGATGCCATTTTCAAAATCGAAGACACGAACAAAGGAGATGTGCTCAGTACAACGTAACTTTTACAAATATCAAGCTATGATGCTGAAATTGGAAGGAAGTGTTAATGACAGATATGGTAACCTAACAAAAAAAAAAGAAACAATCGGGTGATTGACAGCGACACACGGGGGACAGTCATAGAACTTTTTGATCAAGGTAGTATTTTCTCCTTAGGGCATTCTGGTTAAGCGTTTGGAGCAGCAGAAATGCGAAAAATTTTTTGCCTTCTCAACCACTTCTTGGCTTCAAACTCCCATATCTCGCGAACGGATTGTCCTAACCCACAAATTCCTGTTGCGTCTGAAAATAGAAACTCGCCCGATTACAATAGTATGTGTATTTTTAACCCTAGGCCATTCTGGTTAAGCGTTCGGAGCAGCAGATTTGCGAAAAATTTGTTGTCTTCTCAACCATTTCTTAGCTTCAAACTCCCATATCTCGCGAACGGATTGTCCTAACCCAAAAATTCCTATTGCATTTGAAAGTAGGAACTCGCCCGATTACAACGGTACGTATATTTTTCCCCTAGGCCATTCTGGTTAAGCGATTGGAGCAGCTGAAGTGCGAAAAATTTGTTGTCTTCTAAACCATTTCTTAGCTTCAAACTCCCATATCTCGCGAACGGATTGACCAATCCGCAAAATTTCTGTTGCATCTGAAAGTAGAAACTCGCCCGATTACAACGGTATGTGTACTACCTTGATCAAAAAGTTTTAGGACTTTATTCATAAAATCAAAAATACAAATTTATTCGTCCAAATCGATATGGTCCCCTTCAAAGTAGTCCCCATTGACTGCAATGCACTTGCGCCAGCGCTTGATCCAATCCTCGAAACACCGCTGGTACTCAATTTTCGGTATGTCCATCAGAGCCGTCTTCGATTTTGTCATGACCTCCTCTCGGGTACTGTAACGCGTTCCGCGAAGCGGTTTTTTAATTCGGTTGAACAGAAAAAAGTCGCAGGGAGCCAGATCTGGTGAATTTGAAGGCTGCTGGATAGTGTTCGTGTTGTTTTTCGTCAAAAACTCGCGGATAAGGATCGCATTGTGCGCCGGTGCGTTATCGTGGTGCAAAATCCACGAGTTGTTTGCCCACAAATCTGGCCTTTTTTGACGAATTCACTAACCAAAACGTCTTGAACGGATCCATAAGCAATGTTCAAGTCCTCTGCCAGCTCTCTGATGGTCAATTTGCGGTTTTCGGACAACATTTCTTGAATTTTATCGATGTTTTCATCGGTTTTCGACGTTGTCGGCCTGCCACTGCGTTTGTCATTCTCGACCGACTCACGACCACTTCTGAAGCGTTCGTGCCATCGAAAAACATTTGATCTCGAAAGAGTATCGTTGCCGAAACACTTCTCCAACATATCCAAGGTCTGCGGACCGTTAAATCCGTTTTTTACACAAAATTTAATGCAAACTCGTTGATGCTCAAATGATGCCATTTTCAAAATCGAAGACACGAACAAAGGAGATGTGCTCAGTACAACGTAACTTTTACAAATATCAAGCTATGATGCTGAAATTGGAAGGAAGTGTTAATGACAGATATGGTAACCTAACAAAAAAAAAAGAAACAATCGGGTGATTGACAGCGACACACGGGGGACAGTCATAGAACTTTTTGATCAAGGTAGTATTTTCTCCTTAGGGCATTCTGGTTAAGCGTTTGGAGCAGCAGAAATGCGAAAAATTTTTTGCCTTCTCAACCACTTCTTGGCTTCAAACTCCCATATCTCGCGAACGGATTGTCCTAACCCACAAATTCCTGTTGCGTCTGAAAATAGAAACTCGCCCGATTACAATAGTATGTGTATTTTTAACCCTAGGCCATTCTGGTTAAGCGTTCGGAGCAGCAGATTTGCGAAAAATTTGTTGTCCTCTCAACCATTTCTTAGCTTCAAACTCTCATATCTCGCGAACGGATTGACCTGACCCAAAAACTCCTATTGCATTTGAAAGTAGAAACTCGCCCGATTTCAACGGTATGTGTATTTTTTCCCTAGGCCATTCTGGTTAAGCGTTTCGAGCAGCAGTATTGCGAAAAATTTTTTGCCTTCTCAACCATTTCTTGGCTTCAAACTCCCATATCTCGCGAACGGATTGACCTAACCCAAAAATTCCTGTTGCGTCTGAAAGTAGAAACTCGCCCGATTACAACGGTATGTGTATGTTTTCCCTAGCCCATTCTGGTTAAGCGTTTGGTGCAGCAGAATTGCGAAAAATTTGTTGTCTTCTAAACAATTTCTTAGCTTCAAACTCCCATATCTCGCGAACGGATTGACCTAACCCAAAAATTCCTGTTGCGTCTGAAAGTAGAAACTCGCCCGATTACAACAGTATGTGTATGTTTTCCCTAGCCCATTCTGGTTAAGCGTTTGGGGCAGCAGAATTGCGAAAAATTTGTTGTCTTCTAAACAATTTCTTAGCTTCAAACTCCCATATCTCGCGAACGGATTGACTTAACCGAAAAATTCCTATTGCGTCTGAAAGTAGAAACTCGCCCTATTACAACGGTATGTGTATTTTGTCCCTAGGGCATTCTGGTTAAGCGTTTGGAGCAGCAGAATTGCGAAAAATTTTTTGCCTTCTCAACCATTTCTTGACTTCAAACTACCATATCTCGCGAACGGATTGTCCTAACCCAAAAATTCCTGTTGCGTCTGAAAGTAGAAACTCGCCCGATTACAACGGTATGTGTATTTTTTCCCTAGGCCACTCTGGTTAAGCGTTTGGAGCAGCAGAAGTGCGAAAAATTTGTTGTCTTCTCAACCATTTCTTAGCTTCAAACTCCCATATCTCGCGAACGGATTGTCCTATCCCAAAAATTCCTATTGCGTCTGAAAGTAGAAACTCGCCCGATTACAACGGTATGTGTACTACCTTGATCAAAAAGTTTTAGGACTTTATTCATAAAATCAAAAGTACCATTTTATTCGTCCAAATCGATATGGTCCCCTTCAAAGTAGTCCCCATTGACTGCAATGCACTTGCGCCAGCGCTTGATCCAATCCTCGAAACACCGCTGGTACTCAATTTTCGGTATGTCCATCAGAGCCGTCTTCGATTTTGTCATGACCTCCTCTCGGGTACTGTAACGCGTTCCGCGAAGCGGTTTTTTAATTCGGTTGAACAGAAAAATGTCGCAGGGAGCCAGATCTGTTGAATTTGAAGGCTGCTGGATAGTGTTCGTGTTGTTTTTCGTCAAAAACTCGCGGATAAGGATCGCATTGTGCGCCGGTGCGTTATCGTGGTGCAAAATCCACGAGTTGTTTGCCCACAAATCTGGCCTTTTTTGACGAATTCACTAACCAAAACGTCTTGAACGGATCCATAAGCAATGTTCAAGTCCTCTGCCAGCTCTCTGATGGCCAATTTGCGGTTTTCGGACAACATTTCTTGAATTTTATCGATGTTTTCATCGGTTTTCGACGTTGTCGGCCTGCCACTGCGTTTGTCATTCTCGACCGACTCACGACCACTTCTGAAGCGTTCGTGCCATCGAAAAACATTTGATCTCGAAAGAGTATCGTTGCCGAAACACTTCTCCAACATATCCAAGGTCTGCGGACCGTTAAATCCGTTTTTTACACAAAATTTAATGCAAACTCGTTGATGCTCAAATGATGCCATTTTCAAAATCGAAGACACGAACAAAGGAGATGTGCTCAGTACAACGTAACTTTTACAAATATCAAGCTATGATGCTGAAATTGGAAGGAAGTGTTAATGACAGATATGGTAACCTAACAAAAAAAAAAAAAGAAACAATCGGGTGATTGACAGCGACACACGGGGGACAGTCATAGAACTTTTTGATCAAGGTAGTATTTTCTCCCTAGGGCATTCTGGTTAAGCGTTTGGAGCAGCAGAAATGCGAAAAATTTTTTGCCTTCTCAACCACTTCTTGGCTTCAAACTCCCATATCTCGCGAACGGATTGTCCTAACCCACAAATTCCTGTTGCGTCTGAAAATAGAAACTCGCCCGATTACAATAGTATGTGTATTTTTAACCCTAGGCCATTCTGGTTAAGCGTTCGGAGCAGCAGATTTGCGAAAAATTTGTTGTCCTCTCAACCATTTCTTAGCTTCAAACTCTCATATCTCGCGAACGGATTGACCTGACCCAAAAACTCCTATTGCATTTGAAAGTAGAAACTCGCCCGATTTCAACGGTATGTGTATTTTTTCCCTAGGCCATTCTGGTTAAGCGTTTCGAGCAGCAGTATTGCGAAAAATTTGTTGTCTTCTAAACAATTTCTTAGCTTCAAACTCCCATATCTCGCGAACGGATTGACCTAACCCAAAAATTCCTGTTGCGTCTGAAAGTAGAAACTCGCCCGATTACAACAGTATGTGTATGTTTTCCCTAGCCCATTCTGGTTAAGCGTTTGGTGCAGCAGAATTGCGAAAAATTTGTTGTCTTCTAAACAATTTCTTAGCTTCAAACTCCCATATCTCGCGAACGGATTGACTTAACCGAAAAATTCCTATTGCGTCTGAAAGTAGAAACTCGCCCTATTACAACGGTATGTGTATTTTGTCCCTAGGGCATTCTGGTTAAGCGTTTGGAGCAGCAGAATTGCGAAAAATTTTTTGCCTTCTCAACCATTTCTTGGCTTCAAACTCCCATATCTCGCGAACGGATTGTCCTAACCCAAAAATTCCTGTTGCGTCTGAAAGTAGAAACTCGCCCGATTACAACAGTATGTGTATGTTTTCCCTAGCCCATTCTGGTTAAGCGTTTGGTGCAGCAGAATTGCGAAAAATTTGTTGTCTTCTAAACAATTTCTTAGCTTCAAACTCCCATATCTCGCGAACGGATTGACTTAACCGAAAAATTCCTATTGCGTCTGAAAGTAGAAACTCGCCCTATTACAACGGTATGTGTATTTTGTCCCTAGGGTATTCTGGTTAAGTGTTTGGAGCAGCAGAATTGCGAAAAATTTTTTGCCTTCTCAACCATTTCTTGGCTTCAAACTCCCATATCTCGCGAACGGATTGTCCTAACCCAAAAATTCCTGTTGCGTCTGAATGTAGAAACTCGCCCGATTACAACGGTATGTGTATTTTTTCCCTAGGCCACTCTGGTTAAGCGTTTGGAGCAGCAGAACTGCGAAAAATTTGTTGTCTTCTCAACCATTTCTTAGCTTCAAACTCCCATATCTCGCGAACGGATTGACCTAACCCAAAAATTCCTGTTGCGTCTGAAAGTAGAAACTCGCCCGATTACAATAGTATGTGTATGTTTTCCCTAGCCCATTCTGGTTAAGCGTTTGGTGCAGCAGAATTGCGAAAAATTTGTTGTCTTCTAAACAATTTCTTAGCTTCAAACTCCCATATCTCGCGAACGGATTGACTTAACCGAAAAATTCCTATTGCGTCTGAAATTAGAAACTCGCCCTATTACAACGGTATGTGTATTTTGTCCCTAGGGTATTCTGGTTAAGCGTTTGGAGCAGCAGAATTGCGAAAAATTTTTTGCCTTCTCAACCATTTCTTGGCTTCAAACTCCCATATCTCGCGAACGGATTGTCCTAACCCAAAAATTCCTGTTGCGTCTGAAAGTAGAAACTCGCCCGATTACAACGGTATGTGTATTTTTTCCCTAGGCCACTCTGGTTAAGCGTTTGGAGCAGCAGAACTGCGAAAAATTTGTTGTCTTCTCAACCATTTCTTAGCTTCAAACTCCCATATCTCGCGAACGGATTGTCCTAACCCAAAAATTCCTATTGCATTTGAAAGTAGAGACTCGCCCGATTACAACGGTACGTATATTTTTCCCCTAGGCCATTCTGGTTAAGCGATTGGAGCAGCTGAAGTGCGAAAAATTTGTTGTCTTCTAAACCATTTCTTAGCTTCAAACTCCCATATCTCGCGAACGGATTGACTTAACCGAAAAATTCCTATTGCGTCTGAGAGTAGAAACTCGCCCGATTACAACGGTATGTGTACTACCTTGATCAAAAAGTTTTAGGACTTTATTCATAAAATCAAAAATACAAATTTATTCGTCCAAATCGATATGGTCCCCTTCAAAGTAGTCCCCATTGACTGCAATGCACTTGCGCCAGCGCTTGATCCAATCCTCGAAACACCGCTGGTACTCAATTTTCGGTATGTCCATCAGAGCCGTCTTCGATTTTGTCATGACCTCCTCTCGGGTACTGTAACGCGTTCCGCGAAGCGGTTTTTTAATTCGGTTGAACAGAAAAAAGTCGCAGGGAGCCAGATCTGGTGAATTTGAAGGCTGCTGGATAGTGTTCGTGTTGTTTTTCGTCAAAAACTCGCGGATAAGGATCGCATTGTGCGCCGGTGCGTTATCGTGGTGCAAAATCCACGAGTTGTTTGCCCACAAATCTGGCCTTTTTTGACGAATTCACTAACCAAAACGTCTTGAACGGATCCATAAGCAATGTTCAAGTCCTCTGCCAGCTCTCTGATGGTCAATTTGCGGTTTTCGGACAACATTTCTTGAATTTTATCGATGTTTTCATCGGTTTTCGACGTTGTCGGCCTGCCACTGCGTTTGTCATTCTCGACCGACTCACGACCACTTCTGAAGCGTTCGTGCCATCGAAAAACATTTGATCTCGAAAGAGTATCGTTGCCGAAACACTTCTCCAACATATCCAAGGTCTGCGGACCGTTAAATCCGTTTTTTACACAAAATTTAATGCAAACTCGTTGATGCTCAAATGATGCCATTTTCAAAATCGAAGACACGAACAAAGGAGATGTGCTCAGTACAACGTAACTTTTACAAATATCAAGCTATGATGCTGAAATTGGAAGGAAGTGTTAATGACAGATATGGTAACCTAACAAAAAAAAAAAGAAACAATCGGGTGATTGACAGCGACACACGGGGGACAGTCATAGAACTTTTTGATCAAGGTAGTATTTTCTCCCTAGGGCATTCTGGTTAAGCGTTTGGAGCAGCAGAAATGCGAAAAATTTTTTGCCTTCTCAACCACTTCTTGGCTTCAAACTCCCATATCTCGCGAACGGATTGTCCTAACCCACAAATTCCTGTTGCGTCTGAAAATAGAAACTCGCCCGATTACAATAGTATGTGTATTTTTAACCCTAGGCCATTCTGGTTAAGCGTTCGGAGCAGCAGATTTGCGAAAAATTTGTTGTCCTCTCAACCATTTCTTAGCTTCAAACTCTCATATCTCGCGAACGGATTGACCTGACCCAAAAACTCCTATTGCATTTGAAAGTAGAAACTCGCCCGATTTCAACGGTATGTGTATTTTTTCCCTAGGCCATTCTGGTTAAGCGTTTCGAGCAGCAGTATTGCGAAAAATTTTTTGCCTTCTCAACCATTTCTTGGCTTCAAACTCCCATATCTCGCGAACGGATTGACCTAACCCAAAAATTCCTGTTGCGTCTGAAAGTAGAAACTCGCCCGATTACAACGGTATGTGTATGTTTTCCCTAGCCCATTCTGGTTAAGCGTTTGGTGCAGCAGAATTGCGAAAAATTTGTTGTCTTCTAAACAATTTCTTAGCTTCAAACTCCCATATCTCGCGAACGGATTGACTTAACCGAAAAATTCCTATTGCGTCTGAAAGTAGAAACTCGCCCTATTACAACGGTATGTGTATTTTGTCCCTAGGGCATTCTGGTTAAGCGTTTGGAGCAGCAGAATTGCGAAAAATTTTTTGCCTTCTCAACCATTTCTTGGCTTCAAACTCCCATATCTCGCGAACGGATTGTCCTAACCCAAAAATTCCTTATGCATCTGAAAGTAGAAACTCCCCCGATTACAACGGTATGTGTATTTTTTCCCTAGCCCATTCTGGTTAAGCGTTTGGAGCAGCAGAATTGCGAAAAATTTGTTGTCTTCTCAACCATTTCTTGGCTTCAAACTCCCATATCTCGCGAACGGATTGACCTAACCCAAAAATTGCTGTTGCGTCCGAAAGTAGAAACTCGCCCGATTACAACGGTATGTGTATTTTTTCCCTAGCCCATTCTGGTTAAGCGTTTGGAGCAGCAGAATTGCGAAAAATTTGTTGTCTTCTCAACCATTTCTTAGCTTCAAAGTCCCATATCTCGCGAACGGATTGACCAAACCCAAAAATTCCTTCTGCGTCTGAAAGTAGAAACTCGCCCGATTACAACGGTATGCGTAGTTTTTCACTAGGCCATTCTGGTTAAGCGTTTGGAGCAGCAGAATTACGAAAAATTTGATGTCTTCTCAACCATTTCTTAGCTTCAAACTCTCATATCTCGCGAACGGATTGTCCTAACCCAAAAATTCCTATTGCATTTGAAAGTAGAAACTCGCCAGATTACAACGGTTCGTGTATTTTTCCTCTAGGGCATTCTGGTTAAGCGATTGGAGCAGCAGAAGTGCGAAAAATTTGTTGTCTTGTCAACCATTTCTTAGCTTCAAAGTCCCACATCTCGCGAACGGATTTACCGAACCCAAAAATTCCTATTGTAACTGAAAGTAGAAACTCGCCCGATTACAACGGTATGCGTATTTTTTCCCTAGCCCATTCTGGTTAAGCGTTTGGAGCAGCAGAATTGTGAAAAATTTGTTGTCTTCTCAACCATTTCTTAGCTTCAAAGTCCCATATCTCGCGAACGGATTGACCAAACCCAAAAATTCCTTCTGCGTCTGAAAGTAGAAACTCGCCCGATTACAACGGTATGCGTATTTTTTCCCTAGCCCATTCTGGTTAAGCGTTTGGTGCAGCAGAATTGCGAAAAATTTGTTGTCTTCTAAACAATTTCTTAGCTTCAAACTCCCATATCTCGCGAACGGATTGACCTAACCCAAAAATTCCTGTTGCGTCTGAAAGTAGAAACTCGCCCGATTACAACGGTATGTGTATGTTTTCCCTAGCCCATTCTGGTTAAGCGTTTGGTGCAGCAGAATTGCGAAAAATTTGTTGTCTTCTAAACAATTTCTTAGCTTCAAACTCCCATATCTCGCGAACGGATTGACTTAACCGAAAAATTCCTATTGCGTCTGAAAGTAGAAACTTGCCCTATTACAACGGTATGTGTATTCTGTCCCTAGGGCATTCTGGTTAAGCGTTTGGAGCAGCAGAATTGCGAAAAATTTTTTGCCTTCTCAACCATTTCTTGGCTTCAAACTCCCATATCTCGCGAACGGATTGTCCTAACCCAAAAATTCCTGTTGCGTCTGAAAGTAGAAACTCGCCCGATTACAACAGTATGTGTATGTTTTCCCTAGCCCATTCTGGTTAAGCGTTTGGTGCAGCAGAATTGCGAAAAATTTGTTGTCTTCTAAACAATTTCTTAGCTTCAAACTCCCATATCTCGCGAACGGATTGACTTAACCGAAAAATTCCTATTGCGTCTGAAAGTAGAAACTCGCCCTATTACAACGGTATTTGTATTTTGTCCCTAGGGCATTCTGGTTAAGCGTTTGGAGCAGCAGAATTGCGAAAAATTTTTTGCCTTCTCAACCATTTCTTGTCTTCAAACTCCCATATCTCGAGAACGGATTGTCCTAACCCAAAAATTCCTGTTGCGTCTGAAAGTAGAAACTCGCCCGATTACAACGGTATGTGTATTTTTTTCCTAGGCCACTCTGGTTAAGCGTTTGGAGCAGCAGAAGTGCGAAAAATTTGTTGTCTTCTCAACCATTTCTTAGCTTCAAACTCCCATATCTCGCGAACGGATTGTCCTAACCCAAAAATTCCTATTGCATTTGAAAGTAGAAACTCGCCCGATTACAACGGTACGTATATTTTTCCCCTAGGCCATTCTGGTTAAGCGATTGGAGCAGCTGAAGTGCGAAAAATTTGTTGTCTTCTAAACCATTTCTTAGCTTCAAACTCCCATATCTCGCGAACGGATTGACTTAACCGAAAAATTCCTATTGCGTCTGAAAGTAGAAACTCGCCCGATTACAACGGTATGTGTATTTTGTCCCTAGGGTATTCTGGTTGAGCGTTTGGAGCAGCAGAATTGCGAAAAATTTTTTGCCTTCTCAACCATTTCTTGGCTTCAAACTCCCATATCTCGCGAACGGATTGTCCTAACCCAAAAATTCCTGTTGCGTCTGAAAGTAGAAACTCGCCCGATTACAACGGTATGTGTATTTTTTCCCTAGGCCACTCTGGTTAAGCGTTTGGAGCAGCAGAACTGCGAAAAATTTGTTGTCTTCTCAACCATTTCTTAGCTTCAAACTCCCATATCTCGCGAACGGATTGTCCTAACCCAAAAATTCCTATTGCATTTGAAAGTAGAAACTCGCCCGATTACAACGGTACGTATATTTTTCCCCTAGGCCATTCTGGTTAAGCGATTGGAGCAGCTGAAGTGCGAAAAATTTGTTGTCTTCTAAACCATTTCTTAGCTTCAAACTCCCATATCTCGCGAACGGATTGACTTAACCGAAAAATTCCTATTGCGTCTGAGAGTAGAAACTCGCCCGATTACAACGGTATGTGTATTTTTAACCCTAGGCCATTCTGGTTAAGCGTTCGGAGCAGCAGATTTGCGAAAAATTTGTTGTCCTCTCAACCATTTCTTAGCTTCAAACTCTCATATCTCGCGAACGGATTGACCTGACCCAAAAACTCCTATTGCATTTGAAAGTAGAAACTCGCCCGATTTCAACGGTATGTGTATTTTTTCCCTAGGCCATTCTGGTTAAGCGTTTCGAGCAGCAGTATTGCGAAAAATTTTTTGCCTTCTCAACCATTTCTTGGCTTCAAACTCCCATATCTCGCGAACGGATTGACCTAACCCAAAAATTCCTGTTGCGTCTGAAAGTAGAAACTCGCCCGATTACAACCGGTATGTGTATGTTTTCCCTAGCCCATTCTGGTTAAGCGTTTGGTGCAGCAGAATTGCGAAAAATTTGTTGTCTTCTAAACAATTTCTTAGCTTCAAACTCCCATATCTCGCGAACGGATTGACTTAACCGAAAAATTCCTATTGCGTCTGAAAGTAGAAACTCGCCCTATTACAACGGTATGTGTATTTTGTCCCTAGGGCATTCTGGTTAAGCGTTTGGAGCAGCAGAATTGCGAAAAATTTTTTGCCTTCTCAACCATTTCTTGGCTTCAAACTCCCATATCTCGCGAACGGATTGTCCTAACCCAAAAATTCCTTATGCATCTGAAAGTAGAAACTCCCCGATTACAACGGTATGTGTATTTTTTCCCTAGCCCATTCTGGTTAAGCGTTTGGAGCAGCAGAATTGCGAAAAATTTGTTGTCTTCTCAACCATTTCTTGGCTTCAAACTCCCATATCTCGCGAACGGATTGACCTAACCCAAAAATTGCTGTTGCGTCCGAAAGTAGAAACTCGCCCGATTACAACGGTATGTGTATTTTTTCCCTAGCCCATTCTGGTTAAGCGTTTGGAGCAGCAGAATTGCGAAAAATTTGTTGTCTTGTCAACCATTTCTTAGCTTCAAACTCTCATATCTCGCGAACGGATTGTCCTAACCCAAAAATTCCTATTGCATTTGAAAGTAGAAACTCGCCAGATTACAACGGTTCGTGTATTTTTCCTCTAGGGCATTCTGGTTAAGCGATTGGAGCAGCAGAAGTGCGAAAAATTTGTTGTCTTGTCAACCATTTCTTAGCTTCAAAGTCCCACATCTCGCGAACGGATTTACCGAACCCAAAAATTCCTATTGTAACTGAAAGTAGAAACTCGCCCGATTACAACGGTATGCGTATTTTTTCCCTAGCCCATTCTGGTTAAGCGTTTGGAGCAGCAGAAATGTGAAAAATTTGTTGTCTTCTCAACCATTTCTTAGCTTCAAAGTCCCATATCTCGCGAACGGATTGACCAAACCCAAAAATTCCTTCTGCGTCTGAAAGTAGAAACTCGCCCGATTACAACGGTATGCGTATTTTTTCCCTAGCCCATTCTGGTTAAGCGTTTGGTGCAGCAGAATTGCGAAAAATTTGTTGTCTTCTAAACAATTTCTTAGCTTCAAACTCCCATATCTCGCGAACGGATTGACCTAACCCAAAAATTCCTGTTGCGTCTGAAAGTAGAAACTCGCCCGATTACAACGGTATGTGTATGTTTTCCCTAGCCCATTCTGGTTAAGCGTTTGGTGCAGCAGAATTGCGAAAAATTTGTTGTCTTCTAAACAATTTCTTAGCTTCAAACTCCCATATCTCGCGAACGGATTGACTTAACCGAAAAATTCCTATTGCGTCTGAAAGTAGAAACTTGCCCTATTACAACGGTATGTGTATTTTGTCCCTAGGGCATTCTGGTTAAGCGTTTGGAGCAGCAGAATTGCGAAAAATTTTTTGCCTTCTCAACCATTTCTTGGCTTCAAACTCCCATATCTCGCGAACGGATTGTCCTAACCCAAAAATTCCTGTTGCGTCTGAAAGTAGAAACTCGCCCGATTACAACAGTATGTGTATGTTTTCCCTAGCCCATTCTGGTTAAGCGTTTGGTGCAGCAGAATTGCGAAAAATTTGTTGTCTTCTAAACAATTTCTTAGCTTCAAACTCCCATATCTCGCGAACGGATTGACTTAACCGAAAAATTCCTATTGCGTCTGAAAGTAGAAACTCGCCCTATTACAACGGTATTTGTATTTTGTCCCTAGGGCATTCTGGTTAAGCGTTTGGAGCAGCAGAATTGCGAAAAATTTTTTGCCTTCTCAACCATTTCTTGTCTTCAAACTCCCATATCTCGAGAACGGATTGTCCTAACCCAAAAATTCCTGTTGCGTCTGAAAGTAGAAACTCGCCCGATTACAACGGTATGTGTATTTTTTCCCTAGGCCACTCTGGTTAAGCGTTTGGAGCAGCAGAAGTGCGAAAAATTTGTTGTCTTCTCAACCATTTCTTAGCTTCAAACTCCCATATCTCGCGAACGGATTGTCCTAACCCAAAAATTCCTATTGCATTTGAAAGTAGAAACTCGCCCGATTACAACGGTACGTATATTTTTCCCCTAGGCCATTCTGGTTAAGCGATTGGAGCAGCTGAAGTGCGAAAAATTTGTTGTCTTCTAAACCATTTCTTAGCTTCAAACTCCCATATCTCGCGAACGGATTGACTTAACCGAAAAATTCCTATTGCGTCTGAAAGTAGAAACTCGCCCGATTACAACGGTATGTGTATTTTGTCCCTAGGGTATTCTGGTTGAGCGTTTGGAGCAGCAGAATTGCGAAAAATTTTTTGCCTTCTCAACCATTTCTTGGCTTCAAACTCCCATATCTCGCGAACGGATTGTCCTAACCCAAAAATTCCTGTTGCGTCTGAAAGTAGAAACTCGCCCGATTACAACGGTATGTGTATTTTCTCCCTAGGGCATTCTGGTTAAGCGATTGGAGCAGCTGAAGTGCGAAAAATTTGTTGTCTTCTAAACCATTTCTTAGCTTCAAACTCCCATATCTCGCGAACGGATTGACTTAACCGAAAAATTCCTATTGCGTCTGAAAGTAGAAACTCTCCCGATTACAACGGTATGTGTATTTTTCCCCTAGGCCATTCTGGTTAAGCGATTGGAGCAGCAGAAGTGCGAAAAATTTATTGTCTTGTCAACCATTTCTTAGCTTAAAGTCTCATATCTCGGGAACGGATTGACCGAACCCAAAAATTCCTATTGTATCTGAAAGTAGAAACTCGCCCGATTACAACGGTATGCGTATTCTTTCCTAGGCCATTCTGGTTAAGCGTTTGGAGCAGCAGATTTGCAAAAAATTTGTTGTCTTCCCAACCATTTCTTAGCTTCAAACTCTCATATCTCGCGAACGGATTGACCTAACCCAAAAATTCCTATTGCATTTGAAAGTAGAAACTCGCCCGATTACAACGGTATGTGTATTTTCTCCCTAGGGCATTCTGGTTAAGCGTTTGGAGCAGCAGAATTGCGATAAATTTTTTGCCTTCTCAACCATTTCTTGGCTTCAAACTCCCATATCTCGCGAACGGATTGTCCTAACCCAAAAATTCCTGTTGCGTCTGAAAGTAGAAACTCGCCCGATTACAATAGTATGTGTATTTTTTCCCTAGGCCATTCTGGTTAAGCGTTTGGAGCAGCAGATTTGCGAAAAATTTGTTGTCCTCTCAACCATTTTTAGCTTCAAACTCTCATATCTCGCGAACGGATTGACCTGACCCAAAAATTCCTATTGCATTTGAAAGTAGAAACTCGCCCGATTACAACGGTATGTGTATTTTTTCCCTAGGCCATTCTGGTTAAGCGTTTCGAGCAGCAGTATTGCGAAAAATTTTTTGCCTTCTCAACAATTTGTTGTCTTCAAACTCCCATATCTCGCGAACGGATTGACCTAACCCAAAAATTCCTTATGCATCTGAAAGTAGAAACTCCCCCGATTACAAGGGTACGTGTATTTTTCCCCTAGGGCATTCTGGTTAAGCGATTGGAGCAGCAGAAGTGCGAAAAATTTGTTGTCTTTTCAACCATTTCTTAGCTTCAAAGTCCCATATCTCGCGAACAGATTGACCGAACCCAAAAATTCCTATTGTGGCTGAATGTAGAAACGCGCCCAATTACAACGGTATGTGTATTTTTTCCCTAGGCCATTCTTGTTAAGAGTTTGGAGCAGCAGAATTGCGAAAAATTTGTTGTCTTCTCAACCATTTCTTGGCTTCAAACTCCCATATCTCGCGAACGGATTGACCTAACCCAAAAATTCCTGTTGCGTCTGAAAGTAGAAACTCGCCCGATTACAACGGTATGTGTATTTTTTCCCTAGGGCATTCTGGTTAAGCGTTTGGAGCAGCAGAATTGCGAAAAATTTTTTACCTTCTCAACCATTTGTTGTCTTCAAACTCCCATATCTCGCGAACGGATTGACCTAACCCAAAAATTCCTTATGCATCTGAAAGTAGAAACTCCCCCGATTACAACGGTACGTGTATTTTTCCCCTAGGGCATTCTGGTTAAGCGATTGGAGCAGCAGAAGTGCGAAAAATTTGTTGTCTTGTCAACCATTTCTTAGCTTCAAAGTCCCATATCTCGCGAACAGATTGACCGAACCCAAAAATTCCTATTGTAACTGAATGTAGAAACGCGCCCGATTACAACGGTATGCGTATTTTTCCCTAGGCCATTCTGGTTAAGCGTTTGGAGCAGCAGAATTGCGAAAAATTTGTTGTCTTCTCAAGCATTTCTTAGCTTCAAACTCTCATATCTCGCGAACGGATTGACCTAACCCAAAAATTCCTGTTGCGTCTGAAAGTAGAAACTCGCCCGATTACAACAGTATGTGTATTTTCTCCCTAGGGCATTCTGGTTAAGCGTTTGGAGCAGCAGAAATGCGAAAAATTTTTTGCCTTCTCAACCATTTCTTAGCTTCAAACTCCCATATCACGCGAACGGATTGACCTAACCCAAAAATTCCTATTGGATTTGAAAGTAGAAACTCGCCCGATTACAACGGTATGCGTATTTTTTCCCTAGGCCATTCTGGTTAAGCGTTTGGAGCAGCAGAATTGCGAAAAATTTGTTGTCTCCTCAAGCATTTCTTAGCTTCAAACTCTCATATCTCGCGAACGGATTGACCGAACCCAAAAATTCCTATTGTATCCGAAAGTAGAAACTCGCCCGATTACAACGGTATGTGTATTTCTTCCCTAGGGCATTCTGGTTAAGCGTTTGGAGCAGCAGAAATGCGAAAAATTTTTTGCCTTCTCAACCATTCCTTGGCTTCAAACTCCCATATCTCGCGAACGGATTGTCCTAACCCAAAAATTCCTGTTGCGTCTGAAAGTAGAAACTCGCCCGATTACAACGGTATGTGTATGTCTTCCCTAGCCCATTCTGGTTAAGCGTTTGGTGCAGCAGAAATGCGAAAAATTTTTTGCCTTCTCAACCATTTCTTAGCTTCAAACTCCCATATCTCGCGAACGGATTGACTTAACCGAAAAATTCCTATTGCGTCTGAAAGTAGAAACTCGCCCGATTACAACGGTACGTGTATTCTTCCCCTAGGCCATTCTGGTTAAGCGATTGGAGCAGCAGAATTGCGAAAAATTTGTTGTCTTGTCAACCATTTCTTAGCTTCAAAGTCCCATATCTCGCGAACGGATTGACCTAACCCAAAAATTCCTATTGCATTTGAAAGTAGAAACTCGCCCGATTACAACGGTACGTGTATTTTCCCCCTAGGCCATTCTGGTGAAGCGATTGGAGCAGCAGAAGTGCGAAAAATTTGTTGTCTTGTCAACCATTTCTTAGCTTCAAAGTCCCTTATCTCGCGAACGGATTGACCTAACCCAAAAATTCCTATTGGATTTGAAAGTAGAAACTCGCCCGATTACAACGGTATGTGTATTTTTTCCCTAGGGCATTCTGGTTAAGCGTTTGGAGCAGCAGAATTGCGAAAAATTTTTTGCCTTCTCAACCATTTGTTGTCTTCAAACTCCCATATCTCGCGAACGGATTGACCTAACCCAAAAATTCCTTATGCATCTGAAAGTAGAAACTCGCCCGATTACAACGGTACGTGTATTTTTCCCCTAGGGCATTCTGGTTAAGCGATTGGAGCAGCAGAAGTGCGAAAAATTTGTTGTCTTGTCAACCATTTCTTAGATTCAAAGTCCCATATCTCGCGAACGGATTGACCGAACCCAAAAATTCCTATTGTAACTGAATGTAGAAACTCGCCCGATTAGAACGGTATGTGTATTTTCTCCCTAGGCCATTCTTGTTAAGAGTTTGGAGCAGCAGAATTGCGAAAAATTTGTTCTCTTCTCAACCATTTCTTGGCTTCAAACTCCCATATCTCGCGACCGGATTGACCTGACCCAAAAATTCCTATTGCATTTGAAAGTAGAAACTCGCCCGATTACAACGGTACGTATATTTTTCCCCTAGGCCATTCTGGTTAAGCGATTGGAGCAGCTGAAGTGCGAAAAATTTGTTGTCTTCTAAACCATTTCTTAGCTTCAAACTCCCATATCTCGCGAACGGATTGACTTAACCGAAAAATTCCTATTGCGTCTGAAAGTAGAAACTCGCCCGATTACAACGGTATGTGTATTTTGTCCCTAGGGTATTCTGGTTAAGCGTTTGGAGCAGCAGAATTGCGAAAAATTTTTTGCCTTCTCAACCATTTCTTGGCTTCAAACTCCCATATCTCGCGAACGGATTGTCCTAACCCAAAAATTCCTGTTGCGTCTGAAAGTAGAAACTCGCCCGATTACAACGGTATGTGTATGTTTTCCCTAGCCCATTCTGGTTAAGCGTTTGGTGCAGCAGAATTGCGAAAAATTTGTTGTCTTCTAAACAATTTCTTAGCTTCAAACTCCCATATCTCGCGAACGGATTGACTTAACCGAAAAATTCCTATTGCGTCTGAAAGTAGAAACTAGCCCGATTACAACGGTACGTGTATTTTTCCCCTAGGCCATTCTGGTTAAGCGATTGGAGCAGCAGAAGTGCGAAAAATTTGTTGTCTTGTCAACCATTTCTTAGCTTCAAAGTCCCTTATCTCGCGAACGGATTGACCGAACCCAAAAATTCCTATTGTATCCGAAAGCAGAAACTCGCCCGATTACAACGGTATGCGTATTTTTTCCCTAGGCCATTCTGGTTAAGCGATTGGAGCAGCAGAAGTGCGAAAAATTTGTTGTCTTGTCAACCATTTCTTAGCTTCAAAGTCCCTTATCTCGCGAACGGATTGACCTAACCCAAAAATTCCTACTGGATTTGAAAGTAGAAACTCGCCCGATTACAACGGTATGTGTATTTTTCCCCTAGGGCATTCTGGTTAAGCGATTGGAGCAGCAGAAGTGCGAAAAATTTGTTGTCTTGTCAACCATTTCTTAGCTTCAAAGTCCCATATCTCGCGAACGGATTGACCGAACCCAAAAGTTCCTATTGTAACTGAATGTAGAAACTCGCCCGATTAGAACGGTATGTGTATTTTTTTCCTAGGCCATTCTTGTTAAGAGTTTGGAGCAGCAGAATTGCGAAAAATTTGTTGTCTTCTCAACCATTTCTTGGCTTCAAACTCCCATATCTCGCGAACGGATTGACCTAACCCAATAATTCCAGTTGCGTCTGAAAGTAGAAACTCGCCCGATTACAACGGTATGTGTATTTTTTCCCTAGGGCATTCTGGTTAAGCGTTTGGAGCAGCAGAATTGCGAAAAATTTGTTGTCTTCTCAAGCATTTCTTAGCTTCAAACTCTCATATCTCGCGAACGGATTGACCTAACCCAAAAATTCCTGTTGCGTCTGAAAGTAGAAACTCGCCCGATTACAACGGTATGTGTATGTTTTCCCTAGCCCATTCTGGTTAAGCGTTTGGTGCAGCAGAATTGCGAAAAATTTGTTGTCTTCTAAACAATTTCTTAGCTTCAAACTCCCATATCTCGCGAACGGATTGACTTAACCGAAAAATTCCTCTTGCGTCTGAAAGTAGAAACTCGCCCGATTACAACGGTATGTGTATTTTTTCCCTAGCCCATTCTGGTTAAGCGTTTGGAGCAGCAGTATTGCGAAAAATTTGTTGTCTTCTCAAGCATTTCTTGGCTTCAAACTCTCACATCTCGCGAACGGATTGACCTAACCCAAAAATTCCTGTTGCGTCTGAAAGTAGAAACTCGCCCGATTACAACGGTATGTGTATTTTTTCCCTAGGGCATTCTGGTTAAGCGTTTGGAGCAGCAGAAATGCAAAATATTTTTTGCCTTCTCAACCATTTCTTGGCTTCAAACTCCCTTATCTCGCGAACGGATTGTCCTAACCCAAAAATTCCTGTTGCGCCTGAAAGTAGAAACTCGCCCGATTACAATAGTATGTGTATTCTTTCCCTAGGCCATTCTGGTTAAGCGTTTGGAGCAGCAGATTTGCGAAAAATTTGTTGTCCTCTCAACCATTTCTTAGCTTCAAACTCTCATATCTCGCGAACGGATTGACCTGACCCAAAAATTCCTATTGCATTTGAAAGTAGAAACTCGCCCGCTTACAACGGTATGTGTATTTTTTCCCTATGCCATTCTGGTTAAGCGTTTCGAGCAGCAGTATTGCGAAAAATTTTTTGCCTTCTCAACCATTTCTTGGCTTCAAACTCCCATATCTCGCGAACGGATTGACCTAACCCAAAAATTCCTGTTGCGTCTGAAAGTAGAAACTCGCCCGATTACAACGGTATGTGTATGTTTTCCCTAGCCCATTCTGGTTAAGCGTTTGGTGCAGCAGAATTGCGAAAAATTTGTTGTCTTGTCAACCATTTCTTAGCTTCAAAGTCCCATATCTCGCGAACGGATTGACCTAACCCAAAAATTCCTATTGCATTTGAAAGTAGAAACTCGCCCGATTACAACGGTATGTGTATTTTTTCCCTAGCCCATTCTGGTTAAGCGTTTGGAGCAGCAGTATTGCGAAAAATTTGTTGTCTTCTCAAGCATTTCTTAGCTTCAAACTCTCATATCTCGCGAACGGATTGACCTAACCCAAAAATTCCTGTTGCGTCTGAAAGTAGAAACTCGCCCGATTACAACGGTATGTGTATTTTTTCCCTAGGGCATTCTGGTTAAGCGTTTGGAGCAGCAGAAATGCAAAAAATTTTTTGCCTTCTCAACCACTTCTTGGCTTCAAACTCCCATATCTCGCGAACGGATTGTCCTAACCCAAAAATTCCAGTTGCGCCTGAAAGTAGAAACTCGCCCGATTACAACGGTATGTGTATTTTTTGCCTATGCCATTCTGGTTAAGCGTTTCGAGCAGCAGTATTGCGAAAAATTTTTTGCCTTCTCAACCATTTCTTGGCTTCAAACTCCCATATCTCGCGAACGGATTGTCCTAACCCAAAAATTCCTGTTGCGTCTGAAAGTAGAGACTCGCCCGATTACAATAGTATGTGTATTTTTTCCCTAGGCCATTCTGGTTAAGCGTTTGGAGCAGCAGATTTGCGAAAAATTTGTTGTCCTCTCAACCATTTCTTAGCTTCAAACTCTCATATCTCGCGAACGGATTGACCTGACCCAAAAATTCCTATCGCATTTGAAAGTAGAAACTCGCCCGATTACAACGGTATGTGTATTTTTTCCCTATGCCATTCTGGTTAAGCGTTTCGAGCAGCAGTATTGCGAAAAATTTTTTGCCTTCTCAACCATTTCTTGGCTTCAAACTCCCATATCTCGCTAACGGATTGACTTAACCGAAAAATTCCTATTGCGTCTGAAAGTAGAAACTCGCCCGATTACAACGGTACGTGTATTTTTCCCCTAGGCCATTCTGGTTAAGCGATTAGAGCAGCAGAATTGCGAAAAATTTGTTGTCTTGTCAACCATTTCTTAGCTTCAAAGTCCCATATCTCGCGAACGGATTGACCTAACCCAAAAATTCCTATTGCATTTGAAAGTAGAAACTCGCCCGATTACAACGGTACGTGTATTTTTCCCCTAGGCCATTCTGGTTAAGCGATTGGAGTAGCAGAAGTGCGAAAGATTTGTTATCTTGTCAACCATTTCTTAACTTCAAAGTCCCTTATCTCGCGAACCGATTGACCGAACCCAAAAATTCCTATTGTATCCGAAAGTAGAATCTCGCCCGATTACAACGGTATGCGTATTTTTTCCCTAGAGCATTCTGGTTAAGCGTTTGGAGCAGCAGATTTGCGAAAAATTTGTTGTCTTCTCAACCATTTCTTAGCTTCAAACTCTCATATCTCGCGAACGGATTGACCTATCCCAAAAATTCCTATTGGATTTGAAAGTAGAAACTCGCCCGATTACAACGGTATGTGTATTTTTTCCCTAGGGCATTCTGGTTAAGCGTTTGGAGCAGCAGAATTGCGAAAAATTTTTTGCCTTCTCAACCATTTGTTGTCTTCAAACTCCCATATCTCGCGAACGGATTGACCTAACCCAAAAATTCCTTATGCATCTGAAAGTAGAAACTCGCCCGATTACAACGGTACGTGTATTTTTCTCTTAGGGCATTCTGGTTAAGCGATTGGGGCAGCAGAAGTGCGAAAAATTTGTTGTCTTGTCAACCATTTCTTAGCTTCAAAGTCCCGTATCTCGCGAACGGATTGACCTAACCCAAAAATTCCTGTTGCGTCTGAAAGTAGAAACTCGCCCGATTACAACGGTATGTGTATTTTTTCCCTAGGGCATTCTGGTTAAGCGTTTGGAGCAGCAGAATTGCGAAAAATTTTTTGCCTTCTCAACCATTTGTTGTCTTCAAACTCCGATATCTCGCGAACGGATTGACCTAACCCAAAAATTCCTTATGCATCTGAAAGTAGAAACTCGCCCGATTACAACGGTACGTGTATTTTTCTCTTAGGGCATTCTGGTTAAGCGATTGGAGCAGCAGAAGTGCGAAAAATTTGTTGTCTTCTCAACCATTTCTTGGCTTCAAACTCCCATATCTCGCGAACGGATTGACTTAACCCAGAAATTCCTGTTGCGTCTGAAAGTAGAAACTCGCCCGATTACAACGGTATGTGTATTTTTTCCCTAGCCCATTCTGGTTAAGCGTTTGGAGCAGCAGAATTGCGAAAAATTTGTTGTCTTCTCAAGCATTTCTTAGCTTCAAACTCTCATATCTCGCGAACGGATTGACCTAACCCAAAAATTCCTGTTGCGTCTGAAAGTAGGGACTCGCCCGATTACAATCGTATGTGTATTTTTTCCCTAGGCCATTCTGGTTAAGCGTTTGGAGCAGCAGATTTGCGAAAAATTTGTTGTCCTCTCAACCATTTCTTAGCTTCAAACTCTCATATCTCGCGAACGGATTGACCTGACCCAAAAATTCCTATTGCATTTGAAAGTAGAAACTCGCCCGATTACAACGGTACGTGTATTTTTCCCCTAGGCCAATCTGGTTAAGCGATTGGAGCAGCAGAATTGCGAAAAATTTGTTGTCTTGTCAACCATTTCTTAGCTTCAAAGTCCCATATCTCGCGAACGGATTGACCTAACCCAAAAATTCCTATTGCATTTGAAAGTAGAAACTCGCCCGATTACAACGGTACGTGTATTTTTCCCCTAGGCCATTCTGGTTAAGCGATTGGAGCAGCAGAAGTGCGAAAAATTGTTTGCCTTCTCAACCATTTCTTGGCTTCAAACTCCCATATCTCGCGAACGGATTGTCCTAACCCAAAAATTCCTGTTGCGTCTGAAAGTAGAAACTCGCCCGATTACAACGGCATGTGTATGTTTTCCCTAGCCCATTCTGGTTAAGCGTTTGGTGCAGCAGAATTGCGAAAAATTTGTTGTCTTCTAAACAATTTCTTAGCTTCAAACTCCCATATCTCGCGAACGGATTGACTTAACCGAAAAATTCCTATTGCGTCTGAAAGTAGAAACTCGCCCGATTACAACGGTACGTGTATTTTTCCCCTAGGCCATTCTGGTTAAGCGTTTGGAGCAGCAGAAGTGCGAAAAATTTGTTGTCTTGTCAACCATTTCTTAGCTTCAAAGTCCCTTATCTCGCGAACGGATTGACCGAACCCAAAAATTCCTATTGTATCCGAAAGTAGAAACTCGCCCGATTACAACGGTATGCGTATTTTTTCCCTAGGCCATTCTGGTTAAGCGTTTGGAGCAGCAGATTTGCGAAAAATTTGTTGTGTTCTCAAGCATTTCTTAGCTTCAAACTCTCATATCTCGCGAACGGATTGACCTAGCCCAAAAATTCCTATTGGATTTGAAAGTAGAAACTCGCCCGATTACAACGGTATGTGTATTTTTTCCCTAGGGCATTCTGGTTAAGCGTTTGGAGCAGCAGAATTGCGAAAAATTTTTTGCCTTCTCAACCATTTGTTGTCTTCAAACTCCCATATCTCGCGAACGGATTAACCTAACCCAAAAATTCCTTATGCATCTGAAAGTAGAAACTCGCCCGATTACAACGGTACGTGTATTTTTCCCCTAGGGCATTCTGGTTAAGCGATTGGAGCAGCAGAAGTGCGCAAAATTTGTTGTCTTGTCAACCATTTCTTAGCTTCAAAGTCCCATATCTCGCGAACGGATTGACCGAACCCAAAAATTCCTATTGTAACTGAATGTAGAAACTCGCCCGATTAGAACGGTATGTGTATTTTTTCCCTAGCCCATTCTGGTTAAGCGTTTGGAGCAGCAGAATTGCGAAAAATTTGTTGTCTTCTCAAGCATTTCTTAGCTTCAAACTCTCATATCTCGCGAACGGATTGACCTAACCCAAAAATTTCTGTTGCGTCTGAAAGTAGAAACTCGCCCGATTACAATAGTATGTGTATTTTTTCCCTAGGGCATTCTGGTTAAGCGTTTGGAGCAGCAGAATTGCGATAAATTTTTTGCCTTCTCAACCATTTCTTGGCTTCAAACTCCCATATCTCGCGAACGGATTGACCTGACCCAAAAATTCCTATTGCATTTGAAAGTAGAAACTCGCCCGATTACAACGGTATGTGTATTTTTTCCCTAGGCCATTCTGGTTAAGCGTTTCGAGCAGCAGTATTGCGAAAAATTTTTTGCCTTCTCAACAATTTGTTGTCTTCAAACTCCCATATCTCGCGAACGGATTGACCTAACCCAAAAATTCCTTATGCATCTGAAAGTAGAAACTCCCCCGATTACAACGGTACGTGTATTTTTCCCCTAGGGCATTCTGGTTAAGCGATTGGAGCAGCAGAAGTGCGAAAAATTTGTTGTCTTTTCAACCATTTCTTAGCTTCAAAGTCCCATATCTCGCGAACAGATTGACCGAACCCAAAAATTCCTATTGTAACTGAATGTAGAAACGCGCCCGATTACAACGGTATGTGTATTTTTTCCCTAGGCCATTCTTGTTAAGAGTTTGAAGCAGCAGAATTGCGAAAAATTTGTTGTCTTCTCAACCATTTCTTGGCTTCAAACTCCCATATCTCGCGAACGGATTGACCTAACCCAAAAATTGCTGTTGCGTCCGAAAGTAGAAACTCGCCCGATTACAACGGTATGTGTATTTTTTCCCTAGCCCATTCTGGTTAAGCGTTTGGAGCAGCAGAATTGCGAAAAATTTGTTGTCTTCTCAACCATTTCTTAGCTTCAAACTCTCATATCTCGCGAACGGATTGACCTAACCCAAAAATTCCTTATGCATCTGAAAGTAGAAACTCCCCCGATTACAACGGTACGTGTATTTTTCCCCTAGGGCATTCTGGTTAAGCGATTGGAGCAGCAGAAGTGCGAAAAATTTGTTGTCTTGTCAACCATTTCTTAGATTCAAAGTCCCATATCTCGCGAACAGATTGACCGAACCCAAAAATTCCTATTGTAACTGAATGTAGAAACGCGCCCGATTACAACGGTATGTGTATTTTTTCCCTAGGCCATTCTTGTTAAGAGTTTGGAGCAGCAGAATTGCGAAAAATTTGTTGTCTTCTCAACCATTTCTTGGCTTCAAACTCCCATATCTCGCGAACGGATTGACCTAACCCAAAAATTCCTGTTGCGTCTGAAAGTAGAAACTCGCCCGATTACAAAGGCATGTGTATTTTTTCCCTAGCCCATTCTGGTTAAGCGTTTGGAGCAGCAGAATTGCGAAAAATTTGTTGTCTTGTCAACCATTTCTTAGCTTCAAAGTCCCATATCTCGCGAACGGATTGTCCTAACCCAAAAATTCTTATTGCATTTGAAAGTAGAAACTCGCCAGATTACAACGGTTCGTGTATTTTTCCCCTAGGGCATTCTGGTTAAGCGATTGGAGCAGCAGAAGTGCGAAAAATTTGTTGTCTTGTCAACCATTTCTTAGCTTCAAAGTCCCATATCTCGCGAACGGATTTACCGAACCCAAAAATTCCTATTGTAACTGAAAGTAGAAACTCGCCCGATTACAACGGTATGCGTATTTTTTCCCTAGGCCATTCTGGTTAAGCGTTTGGAGCAGCAGAATTGCGAAAAATTTGTTGTCTTCTCAAGCATTTCTTAGCTTCAAACTCTCATATCTCGCGAACGGATTGACCTAACCCAAAAATACCTGTTGCGTCTGAAAGTAGAAACTCGCCCGATTACAACGGTATGTGTATTTTTTCCCTAGTCCATTCTGGTTAAGCGTTTCGAGCAGCAGTATTGCGAAAAATTTTTTGCCTTCTCAACAATTTGTTGTCTTCAAACTCCCATATCTCGCGAACGGATTGACCTAACCCAAAAATTCCTTATGCATCTGAAAGTAGAAACTCCCCCGATTACAACGGTACGTGTATTTTTCCCCTAGGGCATTCTGGTTAAGCGATTGGAGCAGCAGAAGTGCGAAAAATTTGTTGTCTTTTCAACCATTTCTTAGCTTCAAAGTCCCATATCTCGCGAACAGATTGACCGAACCCAAAAATTCCTATTGTAACTGAATGTAGAAACGCGCCCGATTACAACGGTATGTGTATTTTTTCCCTAGGCCATTCTTGTTAAGAGTTTGAAGCAGCAGAATTGCGAAAAATTTGTTGTCTTCTCAACCATTTCTTGGCTTCAAACTCCCATATCTCGCGAACGGATTGACCTAACCCAAAAATTGCTGTTGCGTCCGAAAGTAGAAACTCGCCCGATTACAACGGTATGTGTATTTTTTCCCTAGCCCATTCTGGTTAAGCGTTTGGAGCAGCAGAATTGCGAAAAATTTGTTGTCTTCTCAACCATTTCTTAGCTTCAAACTCTCATATCTCGCGAACGGATTGACCTAACCCAAAAATTCCTTATGCATCTGAAAGTAGAAACTCCCCCGATTACAACGGTACGTGTATTTTTCCCCTAGGGCATTCTGGTTAAGCGATTGGAGCAGCAGAAGTGCGAAAAATTTGTTGTCTTGTCAACCATTTCTTAGATTCAAAGTCCCATATCTCGCGAACAGATTGACCGAACCCAAAAATTCCTATTGTAACTGAATGTAGAAACGCGCCCGATTACAACGGTATGTGTATTTTTTCCCTAGGCCATTCTTGTTAAGAGTTTGGAGCAGCAGAATTGCGAAAAATTTGTTGTCTTCTCAACCATTTCTTGGCTTCAAACTCCCATATCTCGCGAACGGATTGACCTAACCCAAAAATTCCTGTTGCGTCTGAAAGTAGAAACTCGCCCGATTACAAAGGCATGTGTATTTTTTCCCTAGCCCATTCTGGTTAAGCGTTTGGAGCAGCAGAATTGCGAAAAATTTGTTGTCTTGTCAACCATTTCTTAGCTTCAAAGTCCCATATCTCGCGAACGGATTGACCAAACCCAAAAATTCCTTCTGCGTCTGAAAGTAGAAACTCGCCCGATTACAACGGTATGCGTATTTTTCCCTAGGCCATTCTGGTTAAGCGTTTGGAGCAGCAGAATTGCGAAAAATTTGTTGTCTTCTCAACCATTTCTTAGGTTCAAAGTCTCATATCTCGCGAACGGATTGTCCTAACCCAAAAATTCTTATTGCATTTGAAAGTAGAAACTCGCCAGATTACAACGGTTCGTGTATTTTTCCCCTAGGGCATTCTGGTTAAGCGATTGGAGCAGCAGAAGTGCGAAAAATTTGTTGTCTTGTCAACCATTTCTTAGCTTCAAAGTCCCATATCTCGCGAACGGATTTACCGAACCCAAAAATTCCTATTGTAACTGAAAGTAGAAACTCGCCCGATTACAACGGTATGCGTATTTTTTCCCTAGGCCATTCTGGTTAAGCGTTTGGAGCAGCAGAATTGCGAAAAATTTGTTGTCTTCTCAAGCATTTCTTAGCTTCAAACTCTCATATCTCGCGAACGGATTGACCTAACCCAAAAATACCTGTTGCGTCTGAAAGTAGAAACTCGCCCGATTACAACGGTATGTGTATTTTTTCCCTAGTCCATTCTGGTTAAGCGTTTCGAGCAGCAGTATTGCGAAAAATTTTTTGCCTTCTCAACAATTTGTTGTCTTCAAACTCCCATATCTCGCGAACGGATTGACCTAACCCAAAAATTCCTTATGCATCTGAATGTAGAAACTCCCCCGATTACAACGGTACGTGTATTTTTCCCCTAGGGCATTCTGGTTAAGCGATTGGAGCAGCAGAAGTGCGAAAAATTTGTTGTCTTTTCAACCATTTCTTAGCTTCAAAGTCCCATATCTCGCGAACAGATTGACCGAACCCAAAAATTCCTATTGTAACTGAATGTAGAAACGCGCCCGATTACAACGGTATGTGTATTTTTTCCCTAGGCCATTCTTGTTAAGAGTTTGAAGCAGCAGAATTGCGAAAAATTTGTTGTCTTCTCAACCATTTCTTGGCTTCAAACTCCCATATCTCGCGAACGGATTGACCTAACCCAAAAATTGCTGTTGCGTCCGAAAGTAGAAACTCGCCCGATTACAACGGTATGTGTATTTTTTCCATAGGGCATTCTGGTTAAGCGTTTGGAGCAGCAGAATTGCGAAAAATTTTTTGCCTTCTCAACCATTTGTTGTCTTCAAACTCCCATATCTCGCGAACGGATTGACCTAACCCAAAAATTCCTTATGCATCTGAAAGTAGAAACTCCCCCGATTACAACGGTACGTGCATTTTTCCCCTAGGGCATTCTGGTTAAGCGATTGGAGCAGCAGAAGTGCGAAAAATTTGTTGTCTTGTCAACCATTTCTTAGCTTCAAAGTCCCATATCTCGCGAACAGTTTGACCGAACCCAAAAATTCCTATTGTAACTGAATGTAGAAACGCGCCCGATTACAACGGTATGCGTATTTTTCCCTAGGCCATTCTGGTTAAGCGTTTGGAGCAGCAGAATTGCGAAAAATTTGTTGTCTTCTCAAGCATTTCTTAGCTTCAAACTCTCATATCTCGCGAACGGATTGACCTAACCCAAAAATTCCTGTTGCGTCTGAAAGTAGAAACTCGCCCGATTACAACAGTATGTGTATTTTCTCCCTAGGGCATTCTGGTTAAGCGTTTGGCGCAGCAGAAATGCGAAAAATTTGTTGCCTTCTCAACCATTTCTTGGCTTCAAACTCCCATATCTCGCGAACAGATTGACCTAACCCAAAAATTCCCGTTGCGTCTGAAAGTAGAAGCTCGCCCAATTACAACAGTATGTGTATTTTCTCCCTAGGGCATTCTGGTTAAGCGTTTGGAGCAGCAGAAATGCGAAAAATTTTTTGCCTTCTCAACCATTTCTTAGCTTCAAACTCCCATATCACGCGAACGGATTGACCTAACCCAAAAATTCCTATTGGATTTGAAAGTAGAAACTCGCCCGATTACAACGGTATGCGTATTTTTTCCCTAGGCCATTCTGGTTAAGCGTTTGGAGCAGCAGAATTGCGAAAAATTTGTTGTCTCCTCAAGCATTTCTTAGCTTCAAACTCTCATATCTCGCGAACGGATTGACCGAACCCAAAAATTCCTATTGTATCCGAAAGTAGAAACTCGTCCGATTACAACGGTATGCGTATTTTTTCCCTAGGCCATTCTGGTTAAGCGTTTGGAGCAGCAGATTTGCGAAAAATTTGTTGTCTTCTCAACCATTTCTTAGCTTCAAACTCTCATATCTCGCGAACGGATTGACCTAACCCAAAAATTCCTATTGGATTTGAAAGTAGAAACTCGCCCGATTACAACGGTATGTGTATTTTTCCCTAGGCCATTCTGGTTAAGCGTTTGGAGCAGCAGAATTGCGAAAAATTTGTTGTCTTCTCAACCATTTCTTAGGTTCAAAGTCTCATATCTCGCGAACGGATTGTCCTAACCCAAAAATTCTTATTGCATTTGAAAGTAGAAACTCGCCAGATTACAACGGTACGTGTATTTTTCCCCTAGGGCGTTCTGGTTAAGCGATTGGAGCAGCAGAAGTGCGAAAAATTTGTTGTCTTGTCAACCATTTCTTAGCTTCAAAGTCCCATATCTCGCGAACGGATTGACCGAACCCAAAAATTCCTATTGTAACTGAATGTAGAAACTCGCCCGATTAGAACGGTATGTGTATTTTTTCCCTAGGCCATTCTTGTTAAGAGTTTGTAGCAGCAGAATTGCGAAAATTTTGTAGTCTTCTCAAGCATATCTTAGCTTCAAACTCTCATATCTCGCGAACGGAATGACCTAACCCAAAAATTCCTGTTGCGCCTGAAAGTAGAAACTCGCCCGATTACAACGGTATGTGTATTTTTTCCCTAGGGCATTCTGGTTAAGCGTTTGGAGCAGCAGAAATGCGAAAAATTTTTTGCCTTCTCAACCATTTCTTGTCTTCAAACTCCCATATCTCGCGAACGGATTGTCCTAACCCAAAAATTCCTGTTGCGTCTGAAAGTAGAAACTCGCCCGATTACAACGGTATGTGTATGTTTTCCCTAGCCCATTCTGGTTAAGCGTTTGGAGCAGCAGAAATGCGAAAAATTTGTTGTCTTGTCAACCATTTCTTAGCTTCAAAGTCCCATATCTCGCGAACGGATTGACCTAACCCAAAAATTCCTATTGCATTTGAAAGTAGAAACTCGCCCGATTACAACGGTACGTGTATTTTCCCCCTAGGCCATTCTGGTGAAGCGATTGGAGCAGCAGAAGTGCGCAAAATTTGTTGTCTTGTCAACCATTTCTTAGCTTCAAAGTCCCTTATCTCGCGAACGGATTGACCGAACCCAAAGTTCCTATTGTATCCGAAAGTAGAAACTCGCCCGATTACAACGGTATGCGTACTTTTTCCCTAGGCCATTCTGGTTAAGCGTTTGGAGCAGCAGATTTGCGAAAAATTTGTTGTCTTCTCAACCATTTCTTAGCTTCAAACTCTCATATCTCGCGAACGGATTGACCTAACCCAAAAATTCCTAATGGATTTGAAAGTAGAAACTCGCCCGATTACAACGGTATGTGTATTTTTTCCCTAGGGCATTCTGGTTAAGCGTTTGGAGCAGCAGAATTGCGAAAAATTTTTTGCCTTCTCAACCATTTGTTGTCTTCAAACTCCCATATCTCGCGAACGTATTGACCTAACCCAAAAATTCCTTATGCATCTGAAAGTAGAAACTCGCCCGATTACAACGGTACGTGTATTTTTCCCCTAGGGCATTCTGGTTAAGCGATTGGAGCAGCAGAAGTGCGAAAAATTTGTTGTCTTGTCAAACATTTCTTAGATTCAAAGTCCCATATCTCGCGAACGGATTGACCGAACCCAAAAATTCCTATTGTAACTGAATGTAGAAACTCGCCCGATTAGAACGGTATGTGTATTTTCTCCCTAGGCCATTCTTGTTAAGAGTTTGGAGCAGCAGAATTGCGAAAAATTTGTTCTCTTCTCAACCATTTCTTGGCTTCAAACTCCCATATCTCGCGACCGGATTGACCTAACCCAAAAATTCCTGTTGCGTCTGAAAGTAGAAACTCGCCCGATTACAACGGTATGTGTATTTTTTCCCTAGCCCGTTCTGGTTAAGCGTTTGGAGCAGCAGAATTGCGAAAAATTTGTTGTCTTCTCAAGCATTTCTTAGCTTCAAGCTCTCATATCTCGCGAACGGATTGACCTAACCCAAAAATTCCTGTTGCGTCTGAAAGTAGAAACTCGCCCGATTACAACGGTATGTGTATTTTTTCCCTAGGGCATTCTGGTTAAGCGTTTGGAGCAGCAGAAATGCGAAAAATTTTTTGCCTTCTCAACCATTTCTTGGCTTCAAACTCCCATATCTCGCGAACGGATTGTCCTAACCCAAAAATTCCTGTTGCGTCTGAAAGTAGAAACTCGCCCGATTACAACGGTATGTGTATGTTTTCCCTAGCCCATTATGGTTAAGCGTTTGGTGCAGCAGAATTGCGAAAAATTTGTTGTCTTCTAAACAATTTCTTAGCTTCAAACTCCCATATCTCGCGAACGGATTGACTTAACCGAAAAATTCCTATTGCGTCTGAAAGTAGAAACTCGCCCGATTACAACGGTACGTGTATTTTTCCCCTAGGCCATTCTGGTTAAGCGATTGGAGCAGCAGAAGTGCGAAAAATTTGTTGTCTTGTCAACCACTTCTTAGCTTCAAAGTCCCTTATCTCGCGAACGGATTGACCGAACCCAAAAATTCCTATTGTATCCGAAAGTAGAAACTCGCCCGATTACAACGGTATGCGTATTTTTTCCCTAGGCCATTCTGGTTAAGCGTTTGGAGCCTCAGATTTGCGAAAAATTTGTTGTCTTCTCAACCATTTCTTAGCTTCAAACTCTCATATCTCGCGAACGGATTGACCTAACCCAAAAATTCCTACTGGATTTGAAAGTAGAAACTCGCCCGATTACAACGGTATGTGTATTTTTCCCCTAGGGCATTCTGGTTAAGCGATTGGAGCAGCAGAAGTGCGAAAAATTTGTTGTCTTGTCAACCATTTCTTAGCTTCAAAGTCCCATATCTCGCGAACGGATTGACCGAACCCAAAAGTTCCTATTGTAACTGAATGTAGAAACTCGCCCGATTAGAACGGTATGTGTATTTTTTTCCTAGGCCATTCTTGTTAAGAGTTTGGAGCAGCAGAATTGCGAAAAATTTGTTGTCTTCTCAACCATTTCTTGGCTTCAAACTCCCATATCTCGCGAACGGATTGACCTAACCCAATAATTCCAGTTGCGTCTGAAAGTAGAAACTCGCCCGATTACAACGGTATGTGTATTTTTTCCCTAGCCCATTCTGGTTAAGCGTTTGGAGCAGCAGAATTGCGAAAAATTTGTTGTCTTCTCAAGCATTTCTTAGCTTCAAACTCTCATATCTCGCGAACGGATTGACCTAACCCAAAAATTCCTGTTGCGTCTGAAAGTAGAAACTCGCCCGATTACAACGGTATGTGTATTTTTTCCCTAGGGCATTCTGGTTAAGCGTTTGGAGCAGCAGAAATGCGAAAAATTTTTTGCCTTCTCAACCATTTCTTGGCTTCAAACTCCCATATCTCGCGAACGGATTGTCCTAACCCAAAAATTCCTGTTGCGTCTGAAAGTAGAAACTCGCCCGATTACAACGGTATGTGTATTTTTTCCCTAGGGCATTCTGGTTAAGCGTTTGGAGCAGCAGAAATGCGAAAAATTTTTTGCCTTCTCAACAATTTCTTGGCTTCAAACTCCCATATTTCGCGAACGGATTGTCCTAACCCAAAAATTCCTGTTGCGTCTGAAAGTAGAAACTCGCCCGATTACAACGGTATGTGTATGTTTTCCCTAGCCCATTCTGGTTAAGCGTTTGGTGCAGCAGAATTGCGAAAAATTTGTTGTCTTCTAAACAATTTCTTAGCTTCAAACTCCCATATCTCGCGAACGGATTGACTTAACCGAAAAATTCCTGTTGCGTCTGAAAGTAGAAACTCGCCCGATTACAACGGTATGTGTATGTTTTCCCTAGCCCATTCTGGTTAAGCGTTTGGTGCAGCAGAATTGCGAAAAATTTGTTGTCTTGTCAACCATTTCTTAGCTTCAAAGTCCCATATCTCGCGAACGGATTGACCTAACCCAAAAATTCCTATTGCATTTGAAAGTAGAAACTCGCCCGATTACAACGGTATGTGTATTTTTTCCCTAGCCCATTCTGGTTAAGCGTTTGGAGCAGCAGTATTGCGAAAAATTTGTTGTCTTCTCAAGCATTTCTTAGCTTCAAACTCTCATATCTCGCGAACGGATTGACCTAACCCAAAAATTCCTGTTGCGTCTGAAAGTAGAAACTCGCCCGATTACAACGGTATGTGTATTTTTTCCCTAGGGCATTCTGGTTAAGCGTTTGGAGCAGCAGAAATGCAAAAAATTTTTTGCCTTCTCAACCATTTCTTGGCTTCAAACTCCCATATCTCGCGAACGGATTGTCCTAACCAAAAAATTCCAGTTGCGCCTGAAAGTAGAAACTCGCCCGATTACAATAGTATGTGTATTTTTTCCCTAGGCCATTCTGGTTAAGCGTTTGGAGCAGCAGATTTGCGAAAAATTTGTTGTCCTCTCAACCATTTCTTAGCTTCAAACTCTCATATCTCGCGAACGGATTGACCTGACCTAAAAATTCCTATTGCATTTGAAAGTAGAAACTCGCCCGATTACAACGGTATGTGTATTTTTTCCCTATGCCATTCTGGTTAAGCGTTTCGAGCAGCAGTATTGCGAAAAATTTTTTGCCTTCTCAACCATTTCTTGGCTTCAAACTCCCATATCTCGCGAACGGATTGACCTAACCCAAAAATTCCTTATGCATCTGAAAGTAGAAACTCGCCCGATTACAACGGTACGTGTATTTTTCCCCTAGGGCATTCTGGTTAAGCGATTGGAGCAGCAGAAGTGCGCAAAATTTGTTGTCTTGTCAACCATTTCTTAGATTCAAATTCCCATATCTCGCGAACGTATTGACCGAACCCAAAAATTCCTATTGTAACTGAATGTAGAAACTCGCCCGATTAGAACGGTATGTGTATTTTTTCCCTAGGCCATTCTTGTTAAGAGTTTGGAGCAGCAGAATTGCGAAAAATTTTTTGTCTTCTCAACCATTTCTTGGCTTCAAACTCCCATATCTCGCGAACGGATTGACCTAACCCAAAAATTCCTATTGTAACTGAATGTAGAAACTCGCCCGATTAGAACGGTATGTGTATTTTTTCCCTAGGCCATTCTTGTTAAGAGTTTGGAGCAGCAGAATTGCGAAAAATTTTTTGTCTTCTCAACCATTTCTTGGCTTCAAACTCCCATATCTCGCGAACGGATTGACCTAACCCAAAAATTCCTGTTGCGACTGAAAGTAGAAACTCGCCCGATTACAACGGTATGTGTATTTTTTCCCTAGCCCATTCTGGTTAAGCGTTTGGAGCAGCAGGATTGCGAAAAATTTTTTGCCTTCTCAACCATTTCTTGGCTTCAAACTCCCATATCTCGCGAACGGATTGTCCTAACCCAAAAATTCCTGTTGCGTCTGAAAGTAGAAACTCGCCCGATTACAACGGTATGTGTATGTTTTCCCTAGCCCATTCTGGTTAAGCGTTTGGTGCAGCAGAATTGCGAAAAATTTGTTGTCTTCTAAACAATTTCTTAGCTTCAAACTCCCATATCTCGCTAACGGATTGACTTAACCGAAAAATTCCTATTGCGTCTGAAAGTAGAAACTCGCCCGATTACAACGGTACGTGTATTTTTCCCCTAGGACATTCTGGTTAAGCGTTTGGAGCAGCAGTATTGCGAAAAATTTGTTGTCTTCTCAAGCATTTCTTAGCTTCAAACTCTCACATCTCGCGAACGGATTGACCTAACCCAAAAATTCCTGTTGCGTCTGAAAGTAGAAACTCGCCCGATTACAACGGTATGTGTATTTTTTCCCTAGGGCATTCTGGTTAAGCGTTTGGAGCAGCAGAAATGCAAAATATTTTTTGCCTTCTCAACCATTTCTTGGCTTCAAACTCCCTTATCTCGCGAACGGATTGTCCTAACCCAAAAATTCCTGTTGCGCCTGAAAGTAGAAACTCGCCCGATTACAATAGTATGTGTATTTTTTCCCTAGGCCATTCTGGTTAAGCGTTTGGAGCAGCAGATTTGCGAAAAATTTGTTGTCCTCTCAACCATTTCTTAGCTTCAAACTCTCATATCTCGCGAACGGATTGACCTGACCCAAAAATTCCTATTGCATTTGAAAGTAGAAACTCGCCCGATTACAACGGTATGTGTATTTTTTCCCTATGCCATTCTGGTTAAGCGTTTCGAGCAGCAGTATTGCGAAAAATTTTTTGCCTTCTCAACCATTTCTTGGCTTCAAACTCCCATATCTCGCGAACGGATTGACCTAACCCAAAAATTCCTGTTGCGTCTGAAAGTAGAAACTCGCCCGATTACAACGGTATGTGTATGTTTTCCCTAGCCCATTCTGGTTAAGCGTTTGGTGCAGCAGAATTGCGAAAAATTTGTTGTCTTGTCAACCATTTCTTAGCTTCAAAGTCCCATATCTCGCGAACGGATTGACCTAACCCAAAAATTCCTATTGCATTTGAAAGTAGAAACTCGCCCGATTACAACGGTATGTGTATTTTTTCCCTAGCCCATTCTGGTTAAGCGTTTGGAGCAGCAGTATTGCGAAAAATTTGTTGTCTTCTCAAGCATTTCTTAGCTTCAAACTCTCATATCTCGCGAACGGATTGACCTAACCCAAAAATTCCTGTTGCGTCTGAAAGTAGAAACTCGCCCGATTACAACGGTATGTGTATTTTTTCCCTAGGGCATTCTGGTTAAGCGTTTGGAGCAGCAGAAATGCAAAAAATTTTTTGCCTTCTCAACCATTTCTTGGCTTCAAACTCCCATATCTCGCGAACGGATTGTCCTAACCAAAAAATTCCAGTTGCGCCTGAAAGTAGAAACTCGCCCGATTACAATAGTATGTGTATTTTTTCCCTAGGCCATTCTGGTTAAGCGTTTGGAGCAGCAGATTTGCGAAAAATTTGTTTTCCTCTCAACCATTTCTTAGCTTCAAACTCTCATATCTCGCGAACGGATTGACCTGACCCAAAAATTCCTATTGCATTTGAAAGTAGAAACTCGCCCGATTACAACGGTATGTGTATTTTTTCCCTATGCCATTCTGGTTAAGCGTTTCGAGCAGCAGTATTGCGAAAAATTTTTTGCCTTCTCAACCATTTCTTGGCTTCAAACTCCCATATCTCGCGAACGGATTGACCTAACCCAAAAATTCCTTATACATCTGAAAGTAGAAACTCGCCCGATTACAACGGTACGTGTATTTTTCCCCTAGGGCATTCTGGTTAAGCGATTGGAGCAGCAGAAGTGCGCAAAATTTGTTGTCTTGTCAACCATTTCTTAGATTCAAATTCCCATATCTCGCGAACGGATTGACCGAACCCAAAAATTCCTATTGTAACTGAATGTAGAAACTCGCCCGATTAGAACGGTATGTGTATTTTTTCCCTAGGCCATTCTTGTTAAGAGTTTGGAGCAGCAGAATTGCGAAAAATTTTTTGTCTTCTCAACCATTTCTTGGCTTCAAACTCCCATATCTCGCGAACGGATTGACCTAACCCAAAAATTCCTGTTGCGACTGAAAGTAGAAACTCGCCCGATTACAACGGTATGTGTATTTTTTCCCTAGCCCATTCTGGTTAAGCGTTTGGAGCAGCAGGATTGCGAAAAATTTTTTGCCTTCTCAACCATTTCTTGGCTTCAAACTCCCATATCTCGCGAACGGATTGTCCTAACCCAAAAATTCCTGATGCGTCTGAAAGTAGAAACTCGCCCGATTACAACGGTATGTGTATGTTTTCCCTAGCCCATTCTGGTTAAGCGTTTGGTGCAGCAGAATTGCGAAAAATTTGTTGTCTTCTAAACAATTTCTTAGCTTCAAACTCCCATATCTCGCTAACGGATTGACTTAACCGAAAAATTCCTATTGCGTCTGAAAGTAGAAACTCGCCCGATTACAACGGTACGTGTATTTTTCCCCTAGGCCATTCTGGTTAAGCGATTAGAGCAGCAGAATTGCGAAAAATTTGTTGTCTTGTCAACCATTTCTTAGCTTCAAAGTCCCATATCTCGCGAACGGATTGACCTAACCCAAAAATTCCTATTGCATTTGAAAGTAGAAACTCTCCCGATTACAACGGTATGTGTATTTTTCCCCTAGGCCATTCTGGTTAAGCGATTGGAGCAGCAGAAGTGCGAAAGATTTGTTATCTTGTCAACCATTTCTTAACTTCAAAGTCCCTTATCTCGCGAACGGATTGACCGAACCCAAAAATTCCTGTTGCGCCTGAAAGTAGAAACTCGCCCGATTACAGTAGTATGTGTATTTTTTCCCTAGGCCATTCTGGGTAAGCGTTTGGAGCAGCAGATTTGCGAAAAATTTGTTGTCCTCTCAACCATTTCTTAGCTTCAAACTCTCATATCTCGCGAACGGATTGACCTGACCCAAAAATTCCTATTGCATTTGAAAGTAGAAACTCACCCGATTACAACGGTATGTGTATTTTTTCCCTATGCCATTCTGGTTAAGCTTTTCGAGCAGCAGTATTGCGAAAAATTTTTTGCCTTCTCAACCATTTCTTGGCTTCAAACTCCCATATCTCGCGAACGGATTGACCTAACCCAAAAATTCCTGTTGCGTCTGAAAGTAGAAACTCGCCCGATTACAACGGTATGTGTATGTTTTCCCTAGCCCATTCTGGTTAAGCGTTTGGTGCAGCAGAATTGCGAAAAATTTGTTGTCTTGTCAACCATTTCTTAGCTTCAAAGTCCCATATCTCGCGAACGGATTGACCTAACCCAAAAATTCCTATTGCATTTGAAAGTAGAAACTCGCCCGATTACAACGGTATGTGTATTTTTTCCCTAGCCCATTCTGGTTAAGCGTTTGGAGCAGCAGTATTGCGAAAAATTTGTTGTCTTCTCAAGCATTTCTTAGATTCAAACTCTCATATCTCGCGAACGGATTGACCTAACCCAAAAATTCCTGTTGCGTCTGAAAGTAGAAACTCGCCCGATTACAACGGTATGTGTATTTTTTCCCTAGGGCATTCTGGTTAAGCGTTTGGAGCAGCAGAAATGCAAAAAATTTTTTGCCTTCTCAACCATTTCTTGGCTTCAAACTCCCATATCTCGCGAACGGATTGTCCTAACCCAAAAATTCCAGTTGCGCCTGAAAGTAGAAACTCGCCCGATTACAATAGTATGTGTATTTTTTCCCTAGGCCATTCTGGTTAAGCGTTTGGAGCAGCAGATTTGCGAAAAATTTGTTGTCCTCTCAACCATTTCTTAGCTTCAAACTCTCATATCTCGCGAACGGATTGACCGAACCCAAAAATTCCTATTGTAACTGAATGTAGAAACTCGCCCGATTAGAACGGTATGTGTATTTTTTCCCTAGGCCATTCTTGTTAAGAGTTTGGAGCAGCAGAATTGCGAAAAATTTTTTGTCTTCTCAACCATTTCTTGGCTTCAAACTCCCATATCTCGCGAACGGATTGACCTAACCCAAAAATTCCTGTTGCGACTGAAAGTAGAAACTCGCCCGATTACAACGGTATGTGTATTTTTTCCCTAGCCCATTCTGGTTAAGCGTTTGGAGCAGCAGGATTGCGAAAAATTTTTTGCCTTCTCAACCATTTCTTGGCTTCAAACTCCCATATCTCGCGAACGGATTGTCCTAACCCAAAAATTCCTGATGCGTCTGAAAGTAGAAACTCGCCCGATTACAACGGTATGTGTATGTTTTCCCTAGCCCATTCTGGTTAAGCGTTTGGTGCAGCAGAATTGCGAAAAATTTGTTGTCTTCTAAACAATTTCTTAGCTTCAAACTCCCATATCTCGCTAACGGATTGACTTAACCGAAAAATTCCTATTGCGTCTGAAAGTAGAAACTCGCCCGATTACAACGGTACGTGTATTTTTCCCCTAGGCCATTCTGGTTAAGCGATTAGAGCAGCAGAATTGCGAAAAATTTGTTGTCTTGTCAACCATTTCTTAGCTTCAAAGTCCCATATCTCGCGAACGGATTGACCTAACCCAAAAATTCCTATTGCATTTGAAAGTAGAAACTCTCCCGATTACAACGGTATGTGTATTTTTCCCCTAGGCCATTCTGGTTAAGCGATTGGAGCAGCAGAAGTGCGAAAGATTTGTTATCTTGTCAACCATTTCTTAACTTCAAAGTCCCTTATCTCGCGAACGGATTGACCAAACCCAAAAATTCCTGTTGCGCCTGAAAGTAGAAACTCGCCCGATTACAATAGTATGTGTATTTTTTCCCTAGGCCATTCTGGTTAAGCGTTTGGAGCAGCAGATTTGCGAAAAATTTGTTGTCCTCTCAACCATTTCTTAGCTTCAAACTCTCATATCTCGCGAACGGATTGACCTGACCCAAAAATTCCTATTGCATTTGAAAGTAGAAACTCACCCGATTACAACGGTATGTGTATTTTTTCCCTATGCCATTCTGGTTAAGCTTTTCGAGCAGCAGTATTGCGAAAAATTTTTTGCCTTCTCAACCATTTCTTGGCTTCAAACTCCCATATCTCGCGAACGGATTGTCCTAACCCAAAAATTCCTGATGCGTCTGAAAGTAGAAACTCGCCCGATTACAACGGTATGTGTATGTTTTCCCTAGCCCATTCTGGTTAAGCGTTTGGTGCAGCAGAATTGCGAAAAATTTGTTGTCTTCTAAACAATTTCTTAGCTTCAAACTCCCATATCTCGCTAACGGATTGACTTAACCGAAAAATTCCTATTGCGTCTGAAAGTAGAAACTCGCCCGATTACAACGGTACGTGTATTTTTCCCCTAGGCCATTCTGGTTAAGCGATTAGAGCAGCAGAATTGCGAAAAATTTGTTGTCTTGTCAACCATTTCTTAGCTTCAAAGTCCCATATCTCGCGAACGGATTGACCTAACCCAAAAATTCCTATTGCATTTGAAAGTAGAAACTCTCCCGATTACAACGGTATGTGTATTTTTCCCCTAGGCCATTCTGGTTAAGCGATTGGAGCAGCAGAAGTGCGAAAGATTTGTTATCTTGTCAACCATTTCTTAACTTCAAAGTCCCTTATCTCGCGAACGGATTGACCGAACCCAAAAATTCCTGTTGCGCCTGAAAGTAGAAACTCGCCCGATTACAATAGTATGTGTATTTTTTCCCTAGGCCATTCTGGTTAAGCGTTTGGAGCAGCAGATTTGCGAAAAATTTGTTGTCCTCTCAACCATTTCTTAGCTTCAAACTCTCATATCTCGCGAACGGATTGACCTGACCCAAAAGTTCCTATTGCATTTGAAAGTAGAAACTCACCCGATTACAACGGTATGTGTATTTTTTCCCTATGCCATTCTGGTTAAGCTTTTCGAGCAGCAGTATTGCGAAAAATTTTTTGCCTTCTCAACCATTTCTTGGCTTCAAACTCCCATATCTCGCGAACGGATTGACCTAACCCAAAAATTCCTGTTGCGTCTGAAAGTAGAAACTCGCCCGATTACAACGGTATGTGTATGTTTTCCCTAGCCCATTCTGGTTAAGCGTTTGGTGCAGCAGAATTGCGAAAAATTTGTTGTCTTGTCAACCATTTCTTAGCTTCAAAGTCCCATATCTCGCGAACGGATTGACCTAACCCAAAAATTCCTATTGCATTTGAAAGTAGAAACTCGCCCGATTACAACGGTATGTGTATTTTTTCCCTAGCCCATTCTGGTTAAGCGTTTGGAGCAGCAGTATTGCGAAAAATTTGTTGTCTTCTCAAGCATTTCTTAGATTCAAACTCTCATATCTCGCGAACGGATTGACCTAACCCAAAAATTCCTGTTGCGTCTGAAAGTAGAAACTCGCCCGATTACAACGGTATGTGTATTTTTTCCCTAGGGCATTCTGGTTAAGCGTTTGGAGCAGCAGAAATGCAAAAAATGTTTTGCCTTCTCAACCATTTCTTGGCTTCAAACTCCCATATCTCGCGAACGGATTGTCCTAACCCAAAAATTCCAGTTGCGCCTGAAAGTAGAAACTCGCCCGATTACAATAGTATGTGTATTTTTTCCCTAGGCCATTCTGGTTAAGCGTTTGGAGCAGCAGATTTGCGAAAAATTTGTTGTCCTCTCAACCATTTCTTAGCTTCAAACTCTCATATCTCGCGAACGGATTGACCTGACCCAAAAATTCCTATTGCATTTGAAAGTAGAAACTCGCCCGATTACAACGGTATGTGTATTTTTTCCCTATGCCATTCTGGTTAAGCGTTTCGAGCAGCAGTATTGCGAAAAATTTTTTGCCTTCTCAACCATTTCTTGGCTTCAAACTCCCATATCTCGCGAACGGATTGACGTAACCCAAAAATTCCTTATGCATCTGAAAGTAGAAACTCGCCCGATTACAACGGTACGTGTATTTTTCCCCTAGGGCATTCTGGTTAAGCGATTGGAGCAGCAGAAGTGCGCAAAATTTGTTGTCTTGTCAACCATTTCTTAGATTCAAATTCCCATATCTCGCGAACGGATTGACCGAACCCAAAAATTCCTATTGTAACTGAATGTAGAAACTCGCCCGATTAGAACGGTATGTGTATTTTTTCCCTAGGCCATTCTTGTTAAGAGTTTGGAGCAGCAGAATTGCGAAAAATTTTTTGTCTTCTCAACCATTTCTTGGCTTCAAACTCCCATATCTCGCGAACGGATTGACCTAACCCAAAAATTCCTGTTGCGACTGAAAGTAGAAACTCATCCGTTTACAACGGTATGTGTATTTTTTCCCTAGCCCATTCTGGTTAAGCGTTTGGAGCAGCAGGATTGCGAAAAATTTTTTGCCTTCTCAACCATTTCTTGGCTTCAAACTCCCATATCTCGCGAACGGATTGTCCTAACCCAAAAATTCCTGTTGCGTCTGGAAGTAGAAACTCGCCCGATTACAACGGTATGTGTATGTTTTCCCTAGCCCAATCTGGTTAAGCGTTTGGTGCAGCAGAATTGCGAAAAATTTGTTGTCTTCTAAACAATTTCTTAGCTTCAAACTCCCATATCTCGCTAACGGATTGACTTAACCGAAAAATTCCTATTGCGTCTGAAAGTAGAAACTCGCCCGATTACAACGGTACGTGTATTTTTCCCCTAGGCCATTCTGGTTAAGCGATTAGAGCAGCAGAATTGCGAAAAATTTGTTGTCTTGTCAACCATTTCTTAGCTTCAAAGTGCCATATCTCGCGAACGGATTGACCTAACCCAAAAATTCCTATTGCATTTGAAAGTAGAAACTCGCCCGATTACATCGGTACGTGTTTTTTTCCCCTAGGCCATTCTGGTTAAGCGATTGGAGCAGCAGAAGTGCGAAAGATTTGTTATCTTGTCAACCATTTCTTAACATCAAAGTCCCTTATCTCGCGAACGGATTGACCGAACCCAAAAATTCCTATTGTATCCGAAAGTAGAAACTCGCCCGATTACAACGGTATGCGTATTTTTTCCCTAGAGCATTCTGGTTAAGCGTTTGGAGCAGCAGATTTGCGAAAAATTTGTTGTCTTCTCAACCATTTCTTAGCTTCAAACTCCCATATCTCGCGAACGGATTGACCTATCCCAAAAATTCCTGTTGGATTTGAAAGTAGAAACTCGCCCGATTACAACGGTATGTGTATTTTTTCCCTAGGGCATTCTGGTTAAGCGTTTGGAGCAGCAGAATTGCGAAAAATTTTTTGCCTTCTCAACCATTTCTTGTCTTCAAACTCCCATATCTCGCGAACGGATTGACCTAACCCAAAAATTCCTTATGCATCTGAAAGTAGAAACTCGCCCGATTACAACGGTACGTGTATTTTTCTCTTAGGGCATTCTGGTTAAGCGATTGGGGCAGCAGAAGTGCGAAAAATTTGTTGTCTTGTCAACCATTTCTTAGCTTCAAAGTCCCGTATCTCGCGAACGGATTGACCTAACCCAAAAATTCCTGTTGCGTCTGAAAGTAGAAACTCGCCCGATTAGAACGGTATGTGTATTTTTTCCCTAGGCCATTCTTGTTAAGAGTTTGGAGCAGCAGAATTGCGAAAAATTTGTTGTCTTCTCAACCATTTCTTGGCTTCAAACTCCCATATCTAGCGAACGGATTGACTTAACCCAAAAATTCCTCTTGCGTCTGAAAGTAGAAACTCGCCCGATTACAACGGTATGCGTATTTTTTCCCTAGGCCATTCTGGTTAAGCGTTTGGAGCAGCAGATTTGCGAAAAATTCGTTGTCTTCTCAACCATTTCTTAGCTTCAAACTCTCATATCTCGCGAACGGATTGACCTATCCCAAAAATTCCTATTGGATTTGAAAGTAGAAACTCGCCCGATTACAACGGTATGTGTATTTTTTCCCTAGGGCATTCTGGTTAAGCGTTTGGAGCAGCAGAATTGCGAAAAATTTTTTGCCTTCTCAACCATTTGTTGTCTTCAAACTCCGATATCTCGCGAACGGATTGACCTAACCCAAAAATTCCTTATGCATCTGAAAGTAGAAACTCGCCCGATTACAACGGTACGTGTATTTTTCTCTTAGGGCATTCTGGTTAAGCGATTGGAGCAGCAGAAGTGCGAAAAATTTGTTGTCTTGTCAACCATTTCTTAGCTTCAAAGTCCCATATCTCGCGAACGGATTGACCTAACCCAAAAATTCCTGTTGCGTCTGAAAGTAGAAACTCGCCCGATTACAACGGTATGTGTATGTTTTCCCTAGCCCATTCTGGTTAAGCGTTTGAAGCAGCAGAATTGCGAAAAATTTGTTGTCTTCTCAACCATTTCTTGGCTTCAAACTCCCATATCTCGCGAACGGATTGACCTAACCCAAAAATTCCTGTTGCGTCTGAAAGTAGAAACTCGCCCGATTAGAACGGTATGTGCATTTTTTCCCTAGGCCATTCTTGTTAAGAGTTTGGAGCAGCAGAATTGCGAAAAATTTGTTGTCTTCTCAACCATTTCTTGGCTTCAAACTCCCACATCTCGCGAACCGATTGACTTAACCCAAAAATTCCTGTTGCGTCTGAAAGTAGAAACTCGCCCGATTACAACGGTATGTGTATTTTTTCCCTAGCCCATTCTGGTTAAGCGTTTGGAGCAGCAGAATTGCGAAAAATTTTTTGCCATCTCAAACATTTCTTGGCTTCAAACTCCCATATCTCGCGAACGGATTGTCCTAACCCAAAAATTCCTGTTGCGTCTGAAAGTAGAAACTCGCCCGATTACAACGGTATGTGTATGTTTTCCCTAGCCCATTCTGGTTAAGCGTTTGGTGCAGCAGAATTGCGAAAAATTTGTTGTCTTCTAAACAATTTCTTAGCTTCAAACTCCCATATCTCGCGAACGGATTGACTTAACCGAAAAATTCCTATTGCGTCTGAAAGTAGAAACTCGCCCGATTACAACGGTACGTGTATTTTTCCCCTAGGCCATTCTGGTTAAGCGTTTGGAGCAGCAGAAGTGCGAAAAATTTGTTGTCTTGTCAACCATTTCTTAGCTTCAAAGTCCCTTATCTCGCGAACGGATTGACCGAACCCAAAAATTCCTATTGTATCCGAAAGTAGAAACTCGCCCGATTACAACGGTATGCGTATTTTTTCCCTAGGCCATTCTGGTTAAGCGTTTGGAGCAGCAGATTTGCGAAAAATTTGTTGTGTTCTCAAGCATTTCTTAGCTTCGAACTCTCATATCTCGCGAACGGATTGACCTAGCCCAAAAATTCCTATTGGATTTGAAAGTAGAAACTCGCCCGATTACAACGGTATGTGTATTTTTTCCCTAGGGCATTCTGGTTAAGCGTTTGGAGCAGCAGAATTGCGAAAAATTTTTTGCCTTCTCAACCATTTGTTGTCTTCAAACTCCCATATCTCGCGAACGGATTGACCTAACCCAAAAATTCCTTATGCATCTGAAAGTAGAAACTCGCCCGATTACAACGGTACGTGTATTTTTCCCCTAGGGCATTCTGGTTAAGCGATTGGAGCAGCAGAAGTGCGCAAAATTTGTTGTCTTGTCAACCATTTCTTAGCTTCAAAGTCCCATATCTCGCGAACGGATTGACCGAACCCAAAAATTCCTATTGTATCCGAAAGTAGAAACTCGCCCGATTACAACGGTATGCGTATTTTTTCCCTAGGCCATTCTGGTTAAGCGTTTGGAGCAGCAGATTTGCGAAAAATTTGTTGTGTTCTCAAGCATTTCTTAGCTTCGAACTCTCATATCTCGCGAACGGATTGACCTAGCCCAAAAATTCCTATTGGATTTGAAAGTAGAAACTCGCCCGATTACAACGGTATGTGTATTTTTTCCCTAGGGCATTCTGGTTAAGCGTTTGGAGCAGCAGAATTGCGAAAAATTTTTTGCCTTCTCAACCATTTGTTGTCTTCAAACTCCCATATCTCGCGAACGGATTGACCTAACCCAAAAATTCCTTATGCATCTGAAAGTAGAAACTCGCCCGATTACAACGGTACGTGTATTTTTCCCCTAGGGCATTCTGGTTAAGCGATTGGAGCAGCAGAAGTGCGCAAAATTTGTTGTCTTGTCAACCATTTCTTAGCTTCAAAGTCCCATATCTCGCGAACGGATTGACCGAACCCAAAAATTCCTATTGTATCCGAAAGTAGAAACTCGCCCGATTACAACGGTATGCGTATTTTTTCCCTAGGCCATTCTGGTTAAGCGTTTGGAGCAGCAGATTTGCGAAAAATTTGTTGTGTTCTCAAGCATTTCTTAGCTTCAAACTCTCATATCTCGCGAACGGATTGACCTAGCCCAAAAATTCCTATTGGATTTGAAAGTAGAAACTCGCCCGATTACAACGGTATGTGTATTTTTTCCCTAGGGCATTCTGGTTAAGCGTTTGGAGCAGCAGAATTGCGAAAAATTTTTTGCCTTCTCAACCATTTGTTGTCTTCAAACTCCCATATCTCGCGAACGGATTGACCTAACCCAAAAATTCCTTATGCATCTGAAAGTAGAAACTCGCCCGATTACAACGGTACGTGTATTTTTCCCCTAGGGCATTCTGGTTAAGCGATTGGAGCAGCAGAAGTGCGCAAAATTTGTTGTCTTGTCAACCATTTCTTAGCTTCAAAGTCCCATATCTCGCGAACGGATTGACCGAACCCAAAAATTCCTATTGTAACTGAATGTAGAAACTCGCCCGATTAGAACGGTATGTGTATTTTTTCCCTAGCCCATTCTGGTTAAGCGTTTGGAGCAGCAGAATTGCGAAAAATTTGTTGTCTTCTCAAGCATTTCTTAGCTTCAAACTCTCATATCTCGCGAACGGATTGACCTAACCCAAAAATTTCTGTTGCGTCTGAAAGTAGAAACTCGCCCGATTACAACGGTACGTGTATTTTTCCCCTAGGCCATTCTGGTTAAGCGATTGGAGCAGCAGAAGTGCGAAAAATTTGTTGTCTTGTCAACCATTTCTTAACTTCAAAGTCCCTTATTTCGCGAACGGATTGACCGAACCCAAAAATTCCTATTGTATCCGAAAGTAGAAACTCGCCCGATTACAACGGTATGCGTATTTTTTCCCTAGGCCATTCTGGTTAAGCGTTTGGAGCAGCAGATTTGCGAAAAATTTGTTGTCTTCTCAACCATTTCTTAGCTTCAAACTCTTATATCTCGCGAACGGATTGACCTAGCCCAAAAATTCCTATTGGATTTGAAAGTAGAAACTCGCCCGATTACAACGGTATGTGTATGTTTTCCCTAGGGCATTCTGGTTAAGCGTTTGGAGCAGCAGAATTGCGAAAAATTTGTTGTCTTCTCAACCATTTCTTGGCTTCAAACTCCCATATCTCGCGAACGGTTTGTCCTAACCCAAAAATTCCAGTTGCGCCTGAAAGTAGAAACTCGCCCGATTACAATAGTATGTGTATTTTTTCCCTAGGCCATTCTGGTTAAGCGTTTGGAGCAGCAGATTTGCGAAAAATTTGTTGTCCTCTCAACCATTTCTTAGCTTCAAACTCTCATATCTCGCGAACGGATTGACCTGACCCAAAAATTCCTATTGCATTTGAAAGTAGAAACTCGCCCGATTACAACGGTATGTGTATTTTTTCCCTATGCCATTCTGGTTAAGCGTTTCGAGCAGCAGTATTGCGAAAAATTTTTTGCCTTCTCAACCATTTCTTGGCTTCAAACTCCCATATCTCGCGAACGGATTGACCTAACCCAAAAATTCCTTATGCATCTGAAAGTAGAAACTCGCCCGATTACAACGGTACGTGTATTTTTCCCCTAGGGCATTCTGGTTAAGCGATTGGAGCAGCAGAAGTGCGCAAAATTTGTTGTCTTGTCAACCATTTCTTAGATTCAAATTCCCATATCTCGCGAACGGATTGACCGAACCCAAAAATTCCTATTGTAACTGAATGTAGAAACTCGCCCGATTAGAACGGTATGTGTATTTTTTCCCTAGGCCATTCTTGTTAAGAGTTTGGAGCAGCAGAATTGCGAAAAATTTTTTGTCTTCTCAACCATTTCTTGGCTTCAAACTCCCATATCTCGCGAACGGATTGACCTAACCCAAAAATTCCTGTTGCGACTGAAAGTAGAAACTCGCCCGATTACAACGGTATGTGTATTTTTTCCCTAGGCCATTCTGGTTAAGCGTTTGGAGCAGCAGGATTGCGAAAAATTTTTTGCCTTCTCAACCATTTCTTGGCTTCAAACTCCCATATCTCGCGAACGGATTGTCCTAACCCAAAAATTCCTGTTGCGTCTGAAAGTGGAAACTCGCCCGATTACAACGGTAGGTGTATGTTTTCCCTAGCCCATTCTGGTTAAGCGTTTGGTGCAGCAGAATTGCGAAAAATTTGTTGTCTTCTAAACAATTTCTTAGCTTCAAACTCCCATATCTCGCTAACGGATTGACTTAACCGAAAAATTCCTATTGCGTCTGAAAGTAGAAACTCGCCCGATTACAACGGTACGTGTATTTTTCCCCTAGGCCATTCTGGTTAAGCGATTAGAGCAGCAGAATTGCGAAAAATTTGTTGTCTTGTCAACCATTTCTTAGCTTCAAAGTGCCATATCTCGCGAACGGATTGACCTAACCCAAAAATTCCTATTGCACTTGAAAGTAGAAACTCGCCCGATTACAACGGTACGTGTATTTTTCCCCTAGGCCATTCTGGTTAAGCGATTGGAGCAGCAGAAGTGCGAAAGATTTGTTATCTTGTCAACCATTTCTTAACTTCAAAGTCCCTTATCTCGCGAACGGATTGACCGAACCCAAAAATTCCTATTGTATCCGAAAGTAGAAACTCGCCCGATTACAACGGTATGCGTATTTTTTCCCTAGAGCATTCTGGTTAAGCGTTTGGAGCAGCAGATTTGCGAAAAATTTGTTGTCTTCTCAACCATTTCTTAGCTTCAAACTCTCATATCTCGCGAACGGATTGACCTATCCCAAAAATTCCTATTGGATTTGAAAGTAGAAACTCGCCCGATTACAACGGTATGTGTATTTTTTCCCTAGGGCATTCTGGTTAAGCGTTTGGAGCAGCAGAATTGCGAAAAATTTTTTGCCTTCTCAACGATTTGTTGTCTTCAAACTCCCATATCTCGCGAACGGATTGACCTAACCCAAAAATTCCTTATGCATCTGAAAGTAGAAACTCGCCCGATTACAACGGTACGTGTATTTTTCTCTTATGGCATTCTGGTTAAGCGATTGGGGCAGCAGAAGTGCGAAAAATTTGTTGTCTTGTCAACCATTTCTTAGCTTCAAAGTCCCGTATCTCGCGAACGGATTGACCTAACCCAAAAATTCCTGTTGCGTCTGAAAGTAGAAACTCGCCCGATTACAACGGTATGTGTATGTTTTCCCTAGCCCATTCTGGTTAAGCGTTTGGAGCAGCAGAATTGCGAAAAATTTGTTGTCTTCTCAACCATTTCTTGTCTTCAAACTCCCATATCTCGCGAACGGATTGACCTAACCCAAAAATTCCTGTTGCGTCTGAAAGTAGAAACTCGCCCGATTAGAACGGTATGTGTATTTTTTCCCTAGGCCATTCTTGTTAAGAGTTTGGAGCAGCAGAATTGCGAAAAATTTGTTGTCTTCTCAACCATTTCTTGGCTTCAAACACCCATATCTCGCGAACGGATTGACTTAACCCAAAAATTCCTGTTGCGTCTGAAAGTAGAAAATCGCCCGATTACAACGGTATGCGTATTTTTTCCCTAGGCCATTCTGGTTAAGCGTTTGGAGCAGCAGATTTGCGAAAAATTTGTTGTCTTCTCAACCATTTCTTAGCTTCAAACTCTCATATCTCGCGAACGGATTGACCTATCCCAAAAATTCCTATTGGATTTGAAAGTAGAAACTCGCCCGATTACAACGGTATGTGTATTTTTTCCCTAGGGCATTCTGGTTAAGCGTTTGGAGCAGCAGAATTGCGAAAAATTTTTTGCCTTCTCAACCATTTGTTGTCTTCAAACTCCGATATCTCGCGAACGGATTGACCTAACCCAAAAATTCCTTATGCATCTGAAAGTAGAAACTCGCCCGATTACAACGGTACGTGTATTTTTCTCTTAGGGCATTCTGGTTAAGCGATTGGGGCAGCAGAAGTGCGAAAAATTTGTTGTCTTGTCAACCATTTGTTAGCTTCAAAGTCCCGTATCTCGCGAACGGATTGACCTAACCCAAAGTTCCTGTTGCGTCTGAAAGTAGAAACTCGCCCGATTACAACGGTATGTGTATGTTTTCCCTAGCCCATTCTGGTTAAGCGTTTGGAGCAGCAGAATTGCGAAAAATTTGTTGTCTTCTCAACCATTTCTTGGCTTCAAACTCCCATATCTCGCGAACGGATTGTCCTAACCCAAAAATTCCAGTTGCGCCTGAAAGTAGAAACTCGCCCGATTACAATAGTATGTGTATTTTTTCCCTAGGCCATTCTGGTTAAGCGTTTGGAGCAGCAGATTTGCGAAAAATTTGTTGTCCTCTCAACCATTTCTTAGCTTCAAACTCTCATATCTCGCGAACGGATTGACCTGACCCAAAAATTCCTATTGCATTTGAAAGTAGAAACTCGCCCGATTACAACGGTATGTGTATTTTTTCCCTATGCCATTCTGGTTAAGCGTTTCGTGCAGCAGTATTGCGAAAAATTTTTTGCCTTCTCAACCATTTCTTGGCTTCAAACTCCCATATCTCGCGAACGGATTGACCTAACCCAAAAATTCCTTATGCATCTGAAAGTAGAAACTCGCCCGATTACAACGGTACGTGTATTTTTCCCCTAGGGCATTCTGGTTAAGCGATTGGAGCAACAGAAGTGCGCAAAATTTGTTGTCTTGTCAACCATTTCTTAGATTCAAATTCCCATATCTCGCGAACGGATTGACCGAACCCAAAAATTCCTATTGTAACTGAATGTAGAAACTCGCCCGATTAGAACGGTATGTGTATTTTTTCCCTAGGCCATTCTTGTTAAGAGTTTGGAGCAGCAGAATTGCGAAAAATTTTTTGTCTTCTCAACCATTTCTTGGCTTCAAACTCCCATATCTCGCGAACGGATTGACCTAACCCAAAAATTCCTGTTGCGACTGAAAGTAGAAACTCGCCCGATTACAACGGTATGTGTATTTTTTCCCTAGGCCATTCTGGTTAAGCGTTTGGAGCAGCAGGATTGCGAAAAATTTTTTGCCTTCTCAACCATTTCTTGGCTTCAAACTCCCATATCTCGCGAACGGATTGTCCTAACCCAAAAATTCCTGTTGCGTCTGAAAGTAGAAACTCGCCCGATTACAACGGTATGTGTATGTTTTCCCTAGCCCATTCTGGTTAAGCGTTTGGTGCAGCAGAATTGCGAAAAATTTGTTGTCTTCTAAACAATTTCTTAGATTCAAACTCCCATATCTCGCTAACGGATTGACTTAACCGAAAAATTCCTATTGCGTCTGAAAGTAGAAACTCGCCCGATTACAACGGTACGTGTATTTTTCCCCTAGGCCATTCTGGTTAAGCGATTAGAGCAGCAGAATTGCGAAAAATTTGTTGTCTTGTCAACCATTTCTTAGCTTCAAAGTGCCATATCTCGCGAACGGATTGACCTAACCCAAAAATTCCTATTGCACTTGAAAGTAGAAACTCGCCCGATTACAACGGTACGTGTATTTTTCCCCTAGGCCATTCTGGTTAAGCGATTGGAGCAGCAGAAGTGCGAAAGATTTGTTATCTTGTCAACCATTTCTTAACTTCAAAGTCCCTTATCTCGCGAACGGATTGACCGAACCCAAAAATTCCTATTGTATCCGAAAGTAGAAACTCGCCCGATTACAACGGTATGCGTATTTTTTCCCTAGAGCATTCTGGTTAAGCGTTTGGAGCAGCAGATTTGCGAAAAATTTGTTGTCTTCTCAACCATTTCTTAGCTTCAAACTCTCATATCTCGCGAACGGATTGACCTATCCCAAAAATTCCTATTGGATTTGAAAGTAGAAACTCGCCCGATTACAACGGTATGTGTATTTTTTCCCTAGGGCATTCTGGTTAAGCGTTTGGAGCAGCAGAATTGCGAAAAATTTTTTGCCTTCTCAACGATTTGTTGTCTTCAAACTCCCATATCTCGCGAACGGATTGACCTAACCCAAAAATTCCTTATGCATCTGAAAGTAGAAACTCGCCCGATTACAACGGTACGTGTATTTTTCTCTTATGGCATTCTGGTTAAGCGATTGGGGCAGCAGAAGTGCGAAAAATTTGTTGTCTTGTCAACCATTTCTTAGCTTCAAAGTCCCGTATCTCGCGAACGGATTGACCTAACCCAAAAATTCCTGTTGCGTCTGAAAGTAGAAACTCGCCCGATTACAACGGTATGTGTATGTTTTCCCTAGCCCATTCTGGTTAAGCGTTTGGAGCAGCAGAATTGCGAAAAATTTGTTGTCTTCTCAACCATTTCTTGTCTTCAAACTCCCATATCTCGCGAACGGATTGACCTAACCCAAAAATTCCTGTTGCGTCTGAAAGTAGAAACTCGCCCGATTAGAACGGTATGTGTATTTTTTCCCTAGGCCATTCTTGTTAAGAGTTTGGAGCAGCAGAATTGCGAAAAATTTGTTGTCTTCTCAACCATTTCTTGGCTTCAAACACCCATATCTCGCGAACGGATTGACTTAACCCAAAAATTCCTGTTGCGTCTGAAAGTAGAAAATCGCCCGATTACAACGGTATGCGTATTTTTTCCCTAGGCCATTCTGGTTAAGCGTTTGGAGCAGCAGATTTGCGAAAAATTTGTTGTCTTCTCAACCATTTCTTAGCTTCAAACTCTCATATCTCGCGAACGGATTGACCTATCCCAAAAATTCCTATTGGATTTGAAAGTAGAAACTCGCCCGATTACAACGGTATGTGTATTTTTTCCCTAGGGCATTCTGGTTAAGCGTTTGGAGCAGCAGAATTGCGAAAAATTTTTTGCCTTCTCAACCATTTGTTGTCTTCAAACTCCGATATCTCGCGAACGGATTGACCTAACCCAAAAATTCCTTATGCATCTGAAAGTAGAAACTCGCCCGATTACAACGGTACGTGTATTTTTCTCTTAGGGCATTCTGGTTAAGCGATTGGGGCAGCAGAAGTGCGAAAAATTTGTTGTCTTGTCAACCATTTGTTAGCTTCAAAGTCCCGTATCTCGCGAACGGATTGACCTAACCCAAAGTTCCTGTTGCGTCTGAAAGTAGAAACTCGCCCGATTACAACGGTATGTGTATGTTTTCCCTAGCCCATTCTGGTTAAGCGTTTGGAGCAGCAGAATTGCGAAAAATTTGTTGTCTTCTCAACCATTTCTTGGCTTCAAACTCCCATATCTCGCGAACGGATTGTCCTAACCCAAAAATTCCAGTTGCGCCTGAAAGTAGAAACTCGCCCGATTACAATAGTATGTGTATTTTTTCCCTAGGCCATTCTGGTTAAGCGTTTGGAGCAGCAGATTTGCGAAAAATTTGTTGTCCTCTCAACCATTTCTTAGCTTCAAACTCTCATATCTCGCGAACGGATTGACCTGACCCAAAAATTCCTATTGCATTTGAAAGTAGAAACTCGCCCGATTACAACGGTATGTGTATTTTTTCCCTATGCCATTCTGGTTAAGCGTTTCGTGCAGCAGTATTGCGAAAAATTTTTTGCCTTCTCAACCATTTCTTGGCTTCAAACTCCCATATCTCGCGAACGGATTGACCTAACCCAAAAATTCCTTATGCATCTGAAAGTAGAAACTCGCCCGATTACAACGGTACGTGTATTTTTCCCCTAGGGCATTCTGGTTAAGCGATTGGAGCAACAGAAGTGCGCAAAATTTGTTGTCTTGTCAACCATTTCTTAGATTCAAATTCCCATATCTCGCGAACGGATTGACCGAACCCAAAAATTCCTATTGTAACTGAATGTAGAAACTCGCCCGATTAGAACGGTATGTGTATTTTTTCCCTAGGCCATTCTTGTTAAGAGTTTGGAGCAGCAGAATTGCGAAAAATTTTTTGTCTTCTCAACCATTTCTTGGCTTCAAACTCCCATATCTCGCGAACGGATTGACCTAACCCAAAAATTCCTGTTGCGACTGAAAGTAGAAACTCGCCCGATTACAACGGTATGTGTATTTTTTCCCTAGGCCATTCTGGTTAAGCGTTTGGAGCAGCAGGATTGCGAAAAATTTTTTGCCTTCTCAACCATTTCTTGGCTTCAAACTCCCATATCTCGCGAACGGATTGTCCTAACCCAAAAATTCCTGTTGCGTCTGAAAGTAGAAACTCGCCCGATTACAACGGTATGTGTATGTTTTCCCTAGCCCATTCTGGTTAAGCGTTTGGTGCAGCAGAATTGCGAAAAATTTGTTGTCTTCTAAACAATTTCTTAGATTCAAACTCCCATATCTCGCTAACGGATTGACTTAACCGAAAAATTCCTATTGCGTCTGAAAGTAGAAACTCGCCCGATTACAACGGTACGTGTATTTTTCCCCTAGGCCATTCTGGTTAAGCGATTAGAGCAGCAGAATTGCGAAAAATTTGTTGTCTTGTCAACCATTTCTTAGCTTCAAAGTGCCATATCTCGCGAACGGATTGACCTAACCCAAAAATTCCTATTGCACTTGAAAGTAGAAACTCGCCCGATTACAACGGTACGTGTATTTTTCCCCTAGGCCATTCTGGTTAAGCGATTGGAGCAGCAGAAGTGCGAAAGATTTGTTATCTTGTCAACCATTTCTTAACTTCAAAGTCCCTTATCTCGCGAACGGATTGACCGAACCCAAAAATTCCTATTGTATCCGAAAGTAGAAACTCGCCCGATTACAACGGTATGCGTATTTTTTCCCTAGAGCATTCTGGTTAAGCGTTTGGAGCAGCAGATTTGCGAAAAATTTGTTGTCTTCTCAACCATTTCTTAGCTTCAAACTCTCATATCTCGCGAACGGATTGACCTATCCCAAAAATTCCTATTGGATTTGAAAGTAGAAACTCGCCCGATTACAACGGTATGTGTATTTTTTCCCTAGGGCATTCTGGTTAAGCGTTTGGAGCAGCAGAATTGCGAAAAATTTTTTGCCTTCTCAACGATTTGTTGTCTTCAAACTCCCATATCTCGCGAACGGATTGACCTAACCCAAAAATTCCTTATGCATCTGAAAGTAGAAACTCGCCCGATTACAACGGTACGTGTATTTTTCTCTTAGGGCATTCTGGTTAAGCGATTGGGGCAGCAGAAGTGCGAAAAATTTGTTGTCTTGTCAACCATTTCTTAGCTTCAAAGTCCCGTATCTCGCGAACGGATTGACCTAACCCAAAAATTCCTGTTGCGTCTGAAAGTAGAAACTCGCCCGATTACAACGGTATGTGTATGTTTTCCCTAGCCCATTCTGGTTAAGCGTTTGGAGCAGCAGAATTGCGAAAAATTTGTTGTCTTCTCAACCATTTCTTGGCTTCAAACTCCCATATCTCGCGAACGGATTGACCTAACCCAAAAATTCCTGTTGCGTCTGAAAGTAGAAACTCGCCCGATTAGAACGGTATGTGTATTTTTTCCCTAGGCCATTCTTGTTAAGAGTTTGGAGCAGCAGAATTGCGAAAAATTTGTTGTCTTCTCAACCATTTCTTGGCTTCAAACACCCATATCTCGCGAACGGATTGACTTAACCCAAAAATTCCTGTTGCGTCTGAAAGTAGAAACTCGCCCGATTACAACGGTATGCGTATTTTTTCCCTAGGCCATTCTGGTTAAGCGTTTGGAGCAGCAGATTTGCGAAAAATTTGTTGTCTTCTCAACCATTTCTTAGCTTCAAACTCTCATATCTCGCGAACGGATTGACCTATCCCAAAAATTCCTATTGGATTTGAAAGTAGAAACTCGCCCGATTACAACGGTATGTGTATTTTTTCCATAGGGCATTCTGGTTAAGCGTTTGGAGCAGCAGAATTGCGAAAAATTTTTTGCCTTCTCAACCATTTGTTGTCTTCAAACTCCGATATCTCGCGAACGGATTGACCTAACCCAAAAATTCCTTATGCATCTGAAAGTAGAAACTCGCCCGATTACAACGGTACGTGTATTTTTCTCTTAGGGCATTCTGGTTAAGCGATTGGGGCAGCAGAAGTGCGAAAAATTTGTTGTCTTGTCAACCATTTCTTAGCTTCAAAGTCCCGTATCTCGCGAACGGATTGACCTAACCCAAAGTTCCTGTTGCGTCTGAAAGTAGAAACTCGCCCGATTACAACGGTATGTGTATGTTTTCCCTAGCCCATTCTGGTTAAGCGTTTGGAGCAGCAGAATTGCGAAAAATTTGTTGTCTTCTCAACCATTTCGTAGCTTCAAACTCCCATATCTCGCGAACGGATTGTCCTAACCCAAAAATTCCAGTTGCGCCTGAAAGTAGAAACTCGCCCGATTACAATAGTATGTGTATTTTTTCCCTAGGCCATTCTGGTTAAGCGTTTGGAGCAGCAGATTTGCGAAAAATTTGTTGTCCTCTCAACCATTTCTTAGCTTCAAACTCTCATATCTCGCGAACGGATTGACCTGGCCCAAAAATTCCTATTGCATTTGAAAGTAGAAACTCGCCCGATTACAACGGTATGTGTATTTTTTCCCTATGCCATTCTGGTTAAGCGTTTCGAGCAGCAGTATTGCGAAAAATTTTTTGCCTTCTCAACCATTTCTTGGCTTCAAACTCCCATATCTCGCGAACGGATTGACCTAACCCAAAAATTCCTTATGCATCTGAAAGTAGAAACTCGCCCGATTACAACGGTGCGTGTATTTTTCCCCTAGGGCATTCTGGTTAAGCGATTGGAGCAGCAGAAATGCGCAAAATTTGTTGTCTTGTCAGCCATTTCTTAGATTCAAGTTCCCATATCTCGCGAACGGATTGACCGAACCCAAAAATTCCTATTGTAACTGAATGTAGAAACTCGCCCGATTAGAACGGTATGTGTATTTTTTCCCTAGGCCATTCTTGTTAAGAGTTTGGAGCAGCAGAATTGCGAAAAATTTTTTGTCTTCTCAACCATTTCTTGGCTTCAAACTCCCATATCTCGCGAACGGATTGACCTAACCCAAAAATTCCTGTTGCGACTGAAAGTAGAAACTCGCCCGATTACAACGGTATGTGTATTTTTTCCCTAGCCCATTCTGGTTAAGCGTTTGGAGCAGCAGGATTGCGAAAAATTTTTTGCCTTCTCAACCATTTCTTGGCTTCACACTCCCATATCTCGCGAACGGATTGTCCTAACCCAAAAATTCCTGTTGCGTCTGAAAGTAGAAACTCGCCCGATTACAACGGTATGTGTATGTTTTCCCTAGCCCATTCTGGTTAAGCGTTTGGTGCAGCAGAATTGCGAAAAATTTGTTGTCTTCTAAACAATTTCTTAGCTTCAAACTCCCATATCTCGCTAACGGATTGACTTAAACGAAAAATTCCTATTGCGTCTGAAAGTAGAAACTCGCCCGATTACAACGGTACGTGTATTTTTCCCCTAGGCCATTCTGGTTAAGCGATTAGAGCAGCAGAATTGCGAAAAATTTGTTGTCTTGTCAACCATTTCTTAGCTTCAAAGTGCCATATCTCGCGAACGGATTGACCTAACCCAAAAATTCCTATTGCATTTGAAAGTAGAAACTCGCCCGATTACAACGGTACGTGTATTTTTCCCCTAGGCCATTCTGGTTAAGCGATTGGAGCAGCAGAAGTGCGAAAGATTTGTTATCTTGTCAACCATTTCTTAACTTCAAAGTCCCTTATCTCGCGAACGGATTGACCGAACCCAAAAATTCCTATTGTATCCGAAAGTAGAAACTCGCCCGATTACAACGGTATGCGTATTTTTTCCCTAGAGCATTCTGGTTAAGCGTTTGGAGCAGCAGATTTGCGAAAAATTTGTTGTCTTCTCAACCATTTCTTAGCTTCAAACTCTCATATCTCGCGAACGGATTGACCTATCCCAAAAATTCCTATTGGATTTGAAAGTAGAAACTCGCCCGATTACAACGGTATGTGTATTTTTTCCCTAGGGCATTCTGGTTAAGCGTTTGGAGCAGCAGAATTGCGAAAAATTTTTTGCCTTCTCAACGATTTGTTGTCTTCAAACTCCCATATCTCGCGAACGGATTGACCTAACCCAAAAATTCCTTATGCATCTGAAAGTAGAAACTCGCCCGATTACAACGGTACGTGTATTTTCCTCTTAGGGCATTCTGGTTAAGCGATTGGGGCAGCAGAAGTGCGAAAAATTTGTTGTCTTGTCAACCATTTCTTAGCTTCAAAGTCCCGTATCTCGCGAACGGATTGACCTAACCCAAAAATTCCTGTTGCGTCTGAAAGTAGAAACTCGCCCGATTACAACGGTATGTGTATGTTTTCCCTAGCCCATTCTGGTTAAGCGTTTGGAGCAGCAGAATTGCGAAAAATTTGTTGTCTTCTCAACCATTTCTTGGCTTCAAACTCCCATATCTCGCGAACGGATTGACCTAACCCAAAAATTCCTGTTGCGTCTGAAAGTAGAAACTCGCCCGATTAGAACGGTATGTGTATTTTTTCCCTAGGCCATTCTTGTTAAGAGTTTGGAGCAGCAGAATTGCGAAAAATTTGTTGTCTTCTCAACCATTTCTTGGCTTCAAACACCCATATCTCGCGAACGGATTGACTTAACCCAAAAATTCCTGTTGCGTCTGAAAGTAGAAACTCGCCCGATTACAACGGTATGCGTATTTTTTCCCTAGGCCATTCTGGTTAAGCGTTTGGAGCAGCAGATTTGCGAAAAATTTGTTGTCTTCTCAACCATTTCTTAGCTTCAAACTCTCATATCTCGCGAACGGATTGACCTATCCCAAAAATTCCTATTGGATTTGAAAGTAGAAACTCGCCCGATTACAACGGTATGTGTATTTTTTCCCTAGGGCATTCTGGTTAAGCGTTTGGAGCAGCAGAATTGCGAAAAATTTTTTGCCTTCTCAACCATTTGTTGTCTTCAAACTCCGATATCTCGCGAACGGATTGACCTAACCCAAAAATTCCTTATGCATCTGAAAGTAGAAACTCGCCCGATTACAACGGTACGTGTATTTTTCTCTTAGGGCATTCTGGTTAAGCGATTGGGGCAGCAGAATTGCGAAAAATTTGTTGTCTTGTCAACCATTTCTTAGCTTCAAAGTCCCGTATCTCGCGAACGGATTGACCTAACCCAAAGTTCCTGTTGCGTCTGAAAGTAGAAACTCGCCCGATTACAACGGTATGTGTATGTTTTCCCTAGCCCATTCTGGTTAAGCGTTTGGAGCAGCAGAATTGCGAAAAATTTGTTGTCTTCTCAACCATTTCTTGGCTTCAAACTCCCATATCTCGCGAACGGATTGTCCTAACCCAAAAATTCCAGTTGCGCCTGAAAGTAGAAACTCGCCCGATTACAATAGTATGTGTATTTTTTCCCTAGGCCATTCTGGTTAAGCGTTTGGAGCAGCAGATTTGCGAAAAATTTGTTGTCCTCTCAACCATTTCTTAGCTTCAAACTCTCATATCTCGCGAACGGATTGACCTGACCCAAAAATTCCTATTGCATTTGAAAGTAGAAACTCGCCCGATTACAACGGTATGTGTATTTTTTCCCTATGCCATTCTGGTTAAGCGTTTCGAGCAGCAGTATTGCGAAAAATTTTTTGCCTTCTCAACCATTTCTTGGCTTCAAACTCCCATATCTCGCGAACGGATTGACCTAACCCAAAAATTCCTTATGCATCTGAAAGTAGAAACTCGCCCGATTACAACGGTGCGTGTATTTTTCCCCTAGGGCATTCTGGTTAAGCGATTGGAGCAGCAGAAGTGCGCAAAATTTGTTGTCTTGTCAACCATTTCTTAGATTCAAATTCCCATATCTCGCGAACGGATTGACCGAACCCAAAAATTCCTATTGTAACTGAATGTAGAACCTCGCCCGATTAGAACGGTATGTGTATTTTTTCCCTAGGCCATTCTTGTTAAGAGTTTGGAGCAGCAGAATTGCGAAAAATTTTTTGTCTTCTCAACCATTTCTTGGCTTCAAACTCCCATATCTCGCGAACGGATTGACCTAACCCAAAAATTCCTGTTGCGACTGAAAGTAGAAACTCGCCCGATTACAACGGTATGTGTATTTTTTCCCTAGCCCATTCTGGTTAAGCGTTTGGAGCAGCAGGATTGCGAAAAATTTTTTGCCTTCTCAACCATTTCTTGGCTTCAAACTCCCATATCTCGCGAACGGATTGTCCTAGCCCAAAAATTCCTGTTGCGTCTGAAAGTAGAAACTCGCCCGATTACAACGGTATGTGTATGTTTTCCCTAGCCCATTCTGGTTAAGCGTTTGGTGCAGCAGAATTGCGAAAAATTTGTTGTCTTCTAAACAATTTCTTAGCTTCAAACTCCCATATCTCGCTAACGGATTGACTTAAACGAAAAATTCCTATTGCGTCTGAAAGTAGAAACTCGCCCGATTACAACGGTACGTGTATTTTTCCCCTAGGCCATTCTGGTTAAGCGATTAGAGCAGCAGAATTGCGAAAAATTTGTTGTCTTGTCAACCATTTCTTAGCTTCAAAGTGCCATATCTCGCGAACGGATTGACCTAACACAAAAATTCCTATTGCATTTGAAAGTAGAAACTCGCCCGATTACAACGGTACGTGTATTTTTCCCCTAGGCCATTCTGGTTAAGCGATTGGAGCAGCAGAAGTGCGAAAGATTTGTTATCTTGTCAACCATTTCTTAACTTCAAAGTCCCTTATCTCGCGAACGGATTGACCGAACCCAAAAATTCCTATTGTATCCGAAAGTAGAAACTCGCCCGATTACAACGGTGCGTGTATTTTTCCCCTAGGGCATTCTGGTTAAGCGATTGGAGCAGCAGAAGTGCGAAAAATTTTTTGCCTTCTCAACCATTTCTTGGCTTCAAACTCCCATATCTCGCGAACGGATTGACCTAACCCAAAAATTCCTTATGCATCTGAAAGTAGAAACTCGCCCGATTACAACGGTGCGTGTATTTTTCCCCTAGGGCATTCTGGTTAAGCGATTGGAGCAGCAGAAGTGCGCAAAATTTGTTGTCTTGTCAACCATTTCTTAGATTCAAATTCCCATATCTCGCGAACGGATTGACCGAACCCAAAAATTCCTATTGTAACTGAATGTAGAAACTCGCCCGATTAGAACGGTATGTGTATTTTTTCCCTAGGCCATTCTTGTTAAGAGTTTGGAGCAGCAGAATTGCGAAAAATTTTTTGTCTTCTCAACCATTTCTTGGCTTCAAACTCCCATATCTCGCGAACGGATTGACCTAACCCAAAAATTCCTGTTGCGACTGAAAGTAGAAACTCGCCCGATTACAACGGTATGTGTATTTTTTCCCTAGCCCATTCTGGTTAAGCGTTTGGAGCAGCAGGATTGCGAAAAATTTTTTGCCTTCTCAACCATTTCTTGGCTTCAAACTCCCATATCTCGCGAACGGATTGTCCTAACCCAAAAATTCCTGTTGCGTCTGAAAGTAGAAACTCGCCCGATTACAACGGTATGTGTATTTTTTCCCTAGGCCATTCTTGTTAAGAGTTTGGAGCAGCAGAATTGCGAAAAATTTGTTGTCTTGTCAACCATTTCTTAGCTTCAAAGTCCCGTATCTCGCGAACGGATTGACCTAACCCAAAAATTCCTGTTGCGTCTGAAAGTAGAAACTCGCCCGATTACAACGGTATGTGTATGTTTTCCCTAGCCCATTCTGGTTAAGCGTTTGGAGCAGCAGAATTGCGAAAAATTTGTTGTCTTCTCAACCATTTCTTGGCTTCAAAGTCCCATATCTCGCGAACGGATTGACCGAACCCAAAAATTCCTATTGTAACTGAATGTAGAAACTCGCCCGATTAGAACGGTATGTGTATTTTTTCCCTAGCCCATTCTGGTTAAGCGTTTGGAGCAGCAGAATTGCGAAAAATTTGTTGTCTTCTCAAGCATTTCTTAGCTTCAAACTCTCATATCTCGCGAACGGATTGACCTAACCCAAAAATTTCTGTTGCGTCTGAAAGTAGAAACTCGCCCGATTACAACGGTACGTGTATTTTTCCCCTAGGCCATTCTGGTTAAGCGATTGGAGCAGCAGAATTGCGAAAAATTTGTTGTCTTGTCAACCATTTCTTAACTTCAAAGTCCCTTATTTCGCGAACGGATTGACCGAACCCAAAAATTCCTATTGTATCCGAAAGTAGAAACTCGCCCGATTACAACGGTATGCGTATTTTTTCCCTAGGCCATTCTGGTTAAGCGTTTGGAGCAGCAGATTTGCGAAAAATTTGTTGTCTTCTCAACCATTTCTTAGCTTCAAACTCTTATATCTCGCGAACGGATTGACCTATCCCAAAAATTCCTATTGGATTTGAAAGTAAAAACTCGCCCGATTACAACGGTATGTGTATTTTTTCCCTAGGGCATTCTGGTTAAGCGTTTGGAGCAGCAGAATTGCGAAAAATTTTTTGCCTTCTCAACCATTTGTTGTCTTCAAACTCCCATATCTCGCGAACGGATTGACCTAACCCAAAAATTCCTTATGCATCTGAAAGTAGAAACTCGCCCGATTACAACGGTACGTGTATTTTTCTCTTAGGGCATTCTGGTTAAGCGATTGGAGCAGCAGAAGTGCGAAAAACTTGTTGTCTTGTCAACCATTTCTTAGCTTCAAAGTCCCATATCTCGCGAACGGATTGACCTAACCCAAAAATTCCTGTTGCGTCTGAAAGTAGAAACTCGCCCGATTACAACGGTATGTGTATGTTCTCCCTAGCCCATTCTGGTTAAGCGTTTGAAGCAGCAGAATTGCGAAAAATTTGTTGTCTTCTCAACCATTTCTTGGCTTCAAGCTCCCATATCTCGCGAACGGATTGACCTAACCCAAAAATTCCTGTTGCGTCTGAAAGTAGAAACTCGCCCGATTAGAACGGTTGGTGTATTTTTTCCCTAGGCCATTCTTGTTAAGAGTTTGGAGCAGCAGAATTGCGAAAAATTTGTTGTCTTCTCAACCATTTCTTGGCTTCAAACTCCCATATCTCGCGAACGGATTGACTTAACCCAAAAATTCCTGTTGCGTCTGAAAGTAGAAACTCGCCCGATTACAACGGTATGTGTATTTTTTCCCTAGCCCATTCTGGTTAAGCGTTTGGAGCAGCAGAATTGCGAAAAATTTGTTGTCTTCTCAAGCATTTCTTAGCTTCAAACTCTCATATCTCGCGAACGGATTGACCTAACCCAAAAATTCCTGTTGCGTCTGAAAGTAGAAACTCGCCCGATTACAATCGTATGTGTATTTTTTCCCTAGGCCATTCTGGTTAAGCGTTTGGAGCAGCAGATTTGCGAAAAATTTGTTGTCCCCTCAACCATTTCTTAGCTTCAAACTCTCATATCTCGCGAACGGATTGACCTGACCCAAAAATTCCTATTGCATTTGAAAGTAGAAACTCGCCCGATTACAACGGTACGTGTATTTTTCTCTTAGGGCATTCTGGTTAAGCGATTGGAGCAGCAGAAGTGCGAAAAATTTGTTGTCTTGTCAACCATTTCTTAGCTTCAAAGTCCCATATCTCGCGAACGGATTGACCTAACCCAAAAATTCCTGTTGCGTCTGAAAGTAGAAACTCGCCCGATTACAACGGTATGTGTATGTTTTCCCTAGCCCATTCTGGTTAAGCGTTTGAAGCAGCAGAATTGCGAAAAATTTGTTGTCTTCTCAACCATTTCTTGGCTTCAAACTCCCATATCTCGCGAACGGATTGACCTAACCCAAAAATTCCTGTTGCGTCTGAAAGTAGAAACTCGCCCGATTAGAACGGTAGGTGTATTTTTTCCCTAGGCCATTCTTGTTAAGAGTTTGGAGCAGCAGAATTGCGAAAAATTTGTTGTCTTCTCAACCATTTCTTGGCTTCAAACTCCCATATCTCGCGAACGGATTGACTTAACCCAAAAATTCCTGTTGCGTCTGAAAGTAGAAACTCGCCCGATTACAATCGTATGTGTATTTTTTCCCTAGGCCATTCTGGTTAAGCGTTTGGAGCACCAGATTTGCGAAAAATTTGTTGTCCCCTCAACCATTTCTTAGATTCAAACTCTCATATCTCGCGAACGGATTGACCTGACTCAAAAATTCCTATTGCATTTGAAAGTAGAAACTCGCCCGATTACAACGGTATGCGTATTTTTTCCCTAGGCCATTCTGGTTAAGCGTTTGGAGCAGCAGAATTGCGAAAAATTTGTTGTCTCCTCAAGCATTTCTTAGCTTCAAACCCTCATATCTCGCGAACGGATTGACCTAACCCAAAAATTCCTGTTGCGTCTGAAAGTAGAAACTCGCCCGATTACAACGGTATGTGTATTTTTTCCCTAGGGCATTCTGGTTAAGCGTTTGGAGCAGCAGAATTGCGAAAAATTTTTTGCCTTCTCAACCATTTCTTGGCTTCAAACTCCCATATCTCGCGAACGGATTGACCTAACCCAAAAATTCCTATTGCGTCTGAAAGTAGAAACTCGCCCGATTACAACGGTACGTGTATTTTTCCCCTAGGCCATTCTGGTTAAGCGTTTGGAGCAGCAGAAATGCGAAAAATTTTTTGCCTTCTCAACCATTTCTTAGCTTCAAAGTCCCTTATCTCGCGAACGGATTGTCCTAACCCAAAAATTCCTACTGCATCTGAAAGTAGAAACTCGCCCGATTACAACGGTATGTGTATTTTTTCCCTAGGGCATTCTGGTTAAGCGTTTGGAGCAGCAGAAATGCGAAAAATTTTTTGCCTTCTCAACCATTTCTTGGCTTCAAACTCCCATATCTAGCGAACGGATTGTCCTAACCCAAAAATTCCTGTTGCGTCTGAAAGTAGAAACTCGCCCGATTACAACGGTAAGTGTATGTTTTCCCTAGCCCATTCTGGTTAAGCGTTTGGTGCAGCAGAATTGCGAAAAATTTGTTGTCTTCTAAACAATTTCTTAGCTTCAAACTCCCATATCTCGCGAACGGATTGACTTAAACGAAAAATTCCTATTGCGTCTGAAAGTAGAAACTCGCCCGATTACAACGGTACGTGTATTTTTCCCCTAGGCCATTCTGGTTAAGCGTTTGGAGCAGCAGAAGTGCGAAAAATTTGTTGTCTTGTCAACCATTTCTTAGCTTCAAAGTCCCTTATCTCGCGAACGGATTGAACGAACCCAAAAATTCCTATTGTATCCGAAAGTAGAAACTCGCCCGATTACAACGGTATGCGTATTTTTTCCCTAGGCCATTCTGGTTAAGCGTTTGGAGCAGCAGATTTGCGAAAAATTTGTTGTGTTCTCAAGCATTTCTTAGCTTCAAACTCTCATATCTCGCGAACGGATTAACCTAGCCCAAAAATTCCTATTGGATTTGAAGGTAGAAACTCGCCCGATTACAACGGTATGTGTATTTTTTCCCTAGGGCATTCTGGTTAAGCGTTTGGAGCAGCAGAATTGCGAAAAATTTTTTGCCTTCTCAACCATTTGTTGTCTTCAAACTCCCATATCTCGCGAACGGATTGACCTAACCCAAAAATTCCTGTTGCGTCTGAAAGTAGAAACTCGCCCGATTACAACGGTATGTGTATGTTTTCCCTAGCCCATTCTGGTTAAGCGTTTGAAGCAGCAGAATTGCGAAAAATTTGTTGTCTTCTCAACCATTTCTTGGCTTCAAACTCCCATATCTCGCGAACGGATTGACCTAACCCAAAAATTCCTGTTGCGTCTGAAAGTAGAAACTCGCCCGATTAGAACGGTATGTGTATTTTTTCCCTAGGGCATTCTGGTTAAGCGTTTGGAGCAGCAGAATTGCGAAAAATTTTTTGCCTTCTCAACCATTTCTTGGCTTCAAACTCCCATATCTCGCGAACGGATTGACCTAACCCAAAAATTCCTATTGCGTCTGAAAGTAGAAACTCGCCCGATTACAACGGTACGTGTATTTTTCCCCTAGGCCATTCTGGTTAAGCGTTTGGAGCAGCAGAAATGCGAAAAATTTTTTGCCTTCTCAACCATTTCTTAGCTTCAAAGTCCCTTATCTCGCGAACGGATTGTCCTAACCCAAAAATTCCTACTGCATCTGAAAGTAGAAACTCGCCCGATTACAACGGTATGTGTATTTTTTCCCTAGGGCATTCTGGTTAAGCGTTTGGAGCAGCAGAAATGCGAAAAATTTTTTGCCTTCTCAACCATTTCTTGGCTTCAAACTCCCATATCTAGCGAACGGATTGTCCTAACCCAAAAATTCCTGTTGCGTCTGAAAGTAGAAACTCGCCCGATTACAACGGTAAGTGTATGTTTTCCCTAGCCCATTCTGGTTAAGCGTTTGGTGCAGCAGAATTGCGAAAAATTTGTTGTCTTCTAAACAATTTCTTAGCTTCAAACTCCCATATCTCGCGAACGGATTGACTTAAACGAAAAATTCCTATTGCGTCTGAAAGTAGAAACTCGCCCGATTACAACGGTACGTGTATTTTTCCCCTAGGCCATTCTGGTTAAGCGTTTGGAGCAGCAGAAGTGCGAAAAATTTGTTGTCTTGTCAACCATTTCTTAGCTTCAAAGTCCCTTATCTCGCGAACGGATTGAACGAACCCAAAAATTCCTATTGTATCCGAAAGTAGAAACTCGCCCGATTACAACGGTATGCGTATTTTTTCCCTAGGCCATTCTGGTTAAGCGTTTGGAGCAGCAGATTTGCGAAAAATTTGTTGTGTTCTCAAGCATTTCTTAGCTTCAAACTCTCATATCTCGCGAACGGATTAACCTAGCCCAAAAATTCCTATTGGATTTGAAGGTAGAAACTCGCCCGATTACAACGGTATGTGTATTTTTTCCCTAGGGCATTCTGGTTAAGCGTTTGGAGCAGCAGAATTGCGAAAAATTTTTTGCCTTCTCAACCATTTGTTGTCTTCAAACTCCCATATCTCGCGAACGGATTGACCTAACCCAAAAATTCCTGTTGCGTCTGAAAGTAGAAACTCGCCCGATTACAACGGTATGTGTATGTTTTCCCTAGCCCATTCTGGTTAAGCGTTTGAAGCAGCAGAATTGCGAAAAATTTGTTGTCTTCTCAACCATTTCTTGGCTTCAAACTCCCATATCTCGCGAACGGATTGACCTAACCCAAAAATTCCTGTTGCGTCTGAAAGTAGAAACTCGCCCGATTAGAACGGTAGGTGTATTTTTTCCCTAGGCCATTCTTGTTAAGAGTTTGGAGCAGCAGAATTGCGAAAAATTTGTTGTCTTCTCAACCATTTCTTGGCTTCAAACACCCATATCTCGCGAACGGATTGACTTAACCCAAAAATTCCTGTTGCGTCTGAAAGTAGAAACTCGCCCGATTACAACGGTATGTGTATTTTTTCCCTAGCCCATTCTGGTTAAGCGTTTGGAGCAGCAGAATTGCGAAAAATTTGTTGTCTTCTCAAGCATTTCTTAGCTTCAAACTCTCATATCTCGCGAACGGATTGACCTAACCCAAAAATTCCTGTTGCGTCTGAAAGTAGAAACTCGCCCGATTACAATCGTATGTGTATTTTTTCCCTAGGCCATTCTGGTTAAGCGTTTGGAGCAGCAGATTTGCGAAAAATTTGTTGTCCCCTCAACCATTTCTTAGCTTCAAACTCTCATATCTCGCGAACGGATTGACCTGACCCAAAAATTCCTATTGCATTTGAAAGTAGAAACTCGCCCGATTACAACGGTACGTGTATTTTTCTCTTAGGGCATTCTGGTTAAGCGATTGGAGCAGCAGAAGAGCGAAAAGTTTGTTGTCTTGTCAACCATTTCTTAGCTTCAAAGTCCCATATCTCGCGAACGGATTGACCTAACCCAAAAATTCCTGTTGCGTCTGAAAGTAGAAACTCGCCCGATTACAACGGTATGTGTATGTTTTCCCTAGCCCATTCTGGTTAAGCGTTTGAAGCAGCAGAATTGCGAAAAATTTGTTGTCTTCTCAACCATTTCTTGGCTTCAAACTCCCATATCTCGCGAACGGATTGACTTAACCCAAAAATTCCTGTTGCGTCTGAAAGTAGAAACTCGCCCGATTACAATCGTATGTGTATTTTTTCCCTCGGCCATTCTGGTTAAGCGTTTGGAGCAGCAGATTTGCGAAAAATTTGTTGTCCCCTCAACCATTTCTTAGCTTCAAACTCTCATATCTCGCGAACGGATTGACCTGACCCAAAAATTCCTATTGCATTTGAAAGTAGAAACTCGCCCGATTACAACGGTATGCGTATTTTTTCCCTAGGCCATTCTGGTTAAGCGTTCGGAGCAGCAGAATTGCGAAAAATTTGTTGTCTCCTCAAGCATTTCTTAGCTTCAAACCCTCATATCTCGCGAACGGATTGACCTAACCCAAAAATTCCTGTTGCGTCTGAAAGTAGAAACTCGCCCGATTACAACGGTATGTGTATTTTTTCCCTAGGGCATTCTGGTTAAGCGTTTGGAGCAGCAGAATTGCGAAAAATTTTTTGCCTTCTCAACCATTTCTTGGCTTCAAACTCCCATATCTCGCGAACGGATTGACCTAACCCAAAAATTCCTATTGCGTCTGAAAGTAGAAACTCGCCCGATTACAACGGTACGTGTATTTTTCCCCTAGGCCATTCTGGTTAAGCGTTTGGAGCAGCAGAAATGCGAAAAATTTTTTGCCTTCTCAACCATTTCTTAGCTTCAAAGTCCCTTATCTCGCGAACGGATTGTCCTAACCCAAAAATTCCTACTGCATCTGAAAGTAGAAACTCGCCCGATTACAACGGTATGTGTATCTTTTCCCTAGGGCATTCTGGTTAAGCGTTTGGAGCAGCAGAAATGCGAAAAATTTTTTGCCTTCTCAACCATTTCTTGGCTTCAAACTCCCATATCTCGCGAACGGATTGTCCTAACCCAAAAATTCCTGTTGCGTCTGAAAGTAGAAACTCGCCCGATTACAACGGTATGTGTATGTTTTCCCTAGCCCATTCTGGTTAAGCGTTTGGTGCAGCAGATTTGCGAAAAATTTGTTGTGTTCTCAAGCATTTCTTAGCTTCAAACTCCCATATCTCGCAAACGGATTGACCTAACCCAAAAATTCCTGTTGCGTCTGAAAGTAGAAACTCGCCCGATTAGAACGGTAGGTGTATTTTTTCCCTAGGCCATTCTTGTTAAGAGTTTGGAGCAGCAGAATTGCGAAAAATTTGTTGTCTCCTCAAGCATTTCTTAGCTTCAAACCCTCATATCTCGCGAACGGATTGACCTAACCCAAAAATTCCTGTTGCGTCTGAAAGTAGAAACTCGCCCGATTACAACGGTATGTGTATTTTTTCCCTAGGGCATTCTGGTTAAGCGTTTGGAGCAGCAGAATTGCGAAAAATTTTTTGCCTTCTCAACCATTTCTTGGCTTCAAACTCCCATATCTCGCGAACGGATTGACCTAACCCAAAAATTCCTATTGCGTCTGAAAGTAGAAACTCGCCCGATTACAACGGTACGTGTATTTTTCCCCTAGGCCATTCTGGTTAAGCGTTTGGAGCAGCAGAAATGCGAAAAATTTTTTGCCTTCTCAACCATTTCTTAGCTTCAAAGTCCCTTATCTCGCGAACGGATTGTCCTAACCCAAAAATTCCTACTGCATCTGAAAGTAGAAACTCGCCCGATTACAACGGTATGTGTATTTTTTCCCTAGGGCATTCTGGTTAAGCGTTTGGAGCAGCAGAAATGCGAAAAATTTTTTGCCTTCTCAACCATTTCTTGGCTTCAAACTCCCATATCTAGCGAACGGATTGTCCTAACCCAAAAATTCCTGTTGCGTCTGAAAGTAGAAACTCGCCCGATTACAACGGTAAGTGTATGTTTTCCCTAGCCCATTCTGGTTAAGCGTTTGGTGCAGCAGAATTGCGAAAAATTTGTTGTCGTCTAAACAATTTCTTAGCTTCAAACTCCCATATCTCGCGAACGGATTGACTTAAACGAAAAATTCCTATTGCGTCTGAAAGTAGAAACTCGCCCGATTACAACGGTACGTGTATTTTTCCCCTAGGCCATTCTGGTTAAGCGTTTGGAGCAGCAGAAGTGCGAAAAATTTGTTGTCTTGTCAACCATTTCTTAGCTTCAAAGTCCCTTATCTCGCGAACGGATTGAACGAACCCAAAAATTCCTATTGTATCCGAAAGTAGAAACTCGCCCGATTACAACGGTATGCGTATTTTTTCCCTAGGCCATTCTGGTTAAGCGTTTGGAGCAGCAGATTTGCGAAAAATTTGTTGTGTTCTCAAGCATTTCTTAGCTTCAAACTCTCATATCTCGCGAACGGATTAACCTAGCCCAAAAATTCCTATTGGATTTGAAGGTAGAAACTCGCCCGATTACAACGGTATGTGTATTTTTTCCCTAGGGCATTCTGGTTAAGCGTTTGGAGCAGCAGAATTGCGAAAAATTTTTTGCCTTCTCAACCATTTGTTGTCTTCAAACTCCCATATCTCGCGAACGGATTGACCTAACCCAAAAATTCCTGTTGCGTCTGAAAGTAGAAACTCGCCCGATTACAACGGTATGTGTATGTTTTCCCTAGCCCATTCTGGTTAAGCGTTTGAAGCAGCAGAATTGCGAAAAATTTGTTGTCTTCTCAACCATTTCTTGGCTTCAAACTCCCATATCTCGCGAACGGATTGACCTAACCCAAAAATTCCTGTTGCGTCTGAAAGTAGAAACTCGCCCGATTAGAACGGTAGGTGTATTTTTTCCCTAGGCCATTCTTGTTAAGAGTTTGGAGCAGCAGAATTGCGAAAAATTTGTTGTCTTCTCAACCATTTCTTGGCTTCAAACTCCCATATCTCGCGAACGGATTGACATAACCCAAAAATTCCTGTTGCGTCTGAAAGTAGAAACTCGCCCGATTACAACGGTATGTGTATTTTTTCCCTAGCCCATTCTGGTTAAGCGTTTGGAGCAGCAGAATTGCGAAAAATTTGTTGTCTTCTCAAGCATTTCTTAGCTTCAAACTCTCATATCTCGCGAACGGATTGACCTAACCCAAAAATTCCTGTTGCGTCTGAAAGTAGAAACTCGCCCGATTACAATCGTATGTGTATTTTTTCCCTAGGCCATTCTGGTTAAGCGTTTGGAGCAGCAGATTTGCCAAAAATTTGTTGTCCCCTCAACCATTTCTTAGCTTCAAACTCTCATATCTCGCGAACGGATTGACCTGACCCAAAAATTCCTATTGCATTTGAAAGTAGAAACTCGCCCGATTACAACGGTACGTGTATTTTTCTCTTAGGGCATTCTGGTTAAGCGATTGGAGCAGCAGAAGAGCGAAAAGTTTGTTGTCTTGTCAACCATTTCTTAGCTTCAAAGTCCCATATCTCGCGAACGGATTGACCTAACCCAAAAATTCCTGTTGCGTCTGAAAGTAGAAACTCGCCCGATTACAACGGTATGTGTATGTTTTCCCTAGCCCATTCTGGTTAAGCGTTTGAAGCAGCGGAATTGCGAAAAATTTGTTGTCTTCTCAACCATTTCTTGGCTTCAAACTCCCATATCTCGCGAACGGATTGACCTAACCCAAAAATTCCAGTTGCGTCTGAAAGTAGAAACTCGCCCGATTAGAACGGTAGGTGTATTTTTTCCCTAGGCCATTCTTGTTAAGAGTTTGGAGCAGCAGAATTGCGAAAAATTTGTTGTCTTCTCAACCATTTCTTGGCTTCAAACTCCCATATCTCGCGAACGGATTGACTTAACCCAAAAATTCCTGTTGCGTCTGAAAGTAGAAACTCGCCCGATTACAATCGTATGTGTATTTTTTCCCTCGGCCATTCTGGTTAAGCGTTTGGAGCAGCAGATTTGCGAAAAATTTGTTGTCCCCTCAACCATTTCTTAGCTTCAAACTCTCATATCTCGCGAACGGATTGACCTGACCCAAAAATTCCTATTGCATTTGAAAGTAGAAACTCGCCCGATTACAACGGTATGCGTATTTTTTCCCTAGGCCATTCTGGTTAAGCGTTTGGAGCAGCAGAATTGCGAAAAATTTGTTGTCTCCTCAAGCATTTCTTAGCTTCAAACCCTCATATCTCGCGAACGGATTGACCTAACCCAAAAATTCCTGTTGCGTCTGAAAGTAGAAACTCGCCCGATTACAACGGTATGTGTATTTTTTCCCTAGGGCATTCTGGTTAAGCGTTTGGAGCAGCAGAATTGCGAAAAATTTTTTGCCTTCTCAACCATTTCTTGGCTTCAAACTCCCATATCTCGCGAACGGATTGACCTAACCCAAAAATTCCTATTGCGTCTGAAAGTAGAAACTCGCCCGATTACAACGGTACGTGTATTTTTCCCCTAGGCCATTCTGGTTAAGCGTTTGGAGCAGCAGAAATGCGAAAAATTGTTTGCCTTCTCAACCATTTCTTAGCTTCAAAGTCCCTTATCTCGCGAACGGATTGTCCTAACCCAAAAATTCCTACTGCATCTGAAAGTAGAAACTCGCCCGATTACAACGGTATGTGTATCTTTTCCCTAGGGCATTCTGGTTAAGCGTTTGGAGCAGCAGAAATGCGAAAAATTTTTTGCCTTCTCAACCATTTCTTGGCTTCAAACTCCCATATCTCGCGAACGGATTGTCCTAACCCAAAAATTCCTGTTGCGTCTGAAAGTAGAAACTCGCCCGATTACAACGGTATGTGTATGTTTTCCCTAGCCCATTCTGGTTAAGCGTTTGGTGCAGCAGATTTGCGAAAAATTTGTTGTGTTCTCAAGCATTTCTTAGCTTCAAACTCTCATATCTCGCGAACGGATTGACCTAGCCCAAAAATTCCTATTGGATTTGAAAGTAGAAACTCGCCCGATTACAACGGTATGTGTATTTTTTCCCTAGGGCATTCTGGTTAAGCGTTTGGAGAAGCAGAATTGCGAAAAAATTTTTGCCTTCTCAACCATTTGTTGTCTTCAAACTCCCATATCTCGCGAACGGATTGACCTAACCCAAAAATTCCTTATGCATCTGAAAGTAGAAACTCGCCCGATTACAACGGTACGTGTATTTTTCCCCTAGGGTATTCTGGTTAAGCGATTGGAGCAGCAGAAGTGCGCAAAATTTGTTGTCTTGTCAACCATTTCTTAGCTTCAAAGTCCCATATCTCGCGAACGGATTGACCTAACCCAAAAATTCCTATTGCATTTGAAAGTAGAAACTCGCCCGATTACAACGGTACGTGTATTTTTCCCCTAGGCCATTCTGGTTAAGCGATTGGAGCAGCAGAAGTGCGAAAAATTTGTTGTCTTCTCAACCATTTCTTAGCTTCAAACTCTCATATCTCGCGAACGGATTGACCTATCCCAAAAATTCCTATTGGATTTGAAAGTAGAAACTCGCCCGATTACAACGGTATGTGTATTTTTTCCCTAGGGCATTCTGGTTAAGCGTTTGGAGCAGCAGAATTGCGAAAAATTTTTTGCCTTCTCAACGATTTGTTGTCTTCAAACTCCCATATCTCGCGAACGGATTGACCTAACCCAAAAATTCCTTATGCATCTGAAAGTAGAAACTCGCCCGATTACAACGGTACGTGTATTTTTCTCTTAGGGCATTCTGGTTAAGCGATTGGGGCAGCAGAAGTGCGAAAAATTTGTTGTCTTGTCAACCATTTCTTAGCTTCAAAGTCCCGTATCTCGCGAACGGATTGACCGAACCCAAAAATTCCTATTGTATCCGAAAGTAGAAACTCGCCCGATTATAACGGTATGCGTATTTTTTCCCTAGGCCATTCTGGTTAAGCGTTTGGAGCAGCAGATTTGCGAAAAATTTGTTGTCTTCTCAACCATTTCTTAGCTTCAAACTCTCATATCTCGCGAACGGATTGACCTATCCCAAAAATTCCTATTGGATTTGAAAGTAGAAACTCGCCCGATTACAACGGTATGTGTATTTTTTCCCTAGGGCATTCTGGTTAAGCGTTTGGAGCAGCAGAATTGCGAAAAATTTTTTGCCTTCTCAACCATTTGTTGTCTTCAAACTCCGATATCTCGCGAACGGATTGACCTAACCCAAAAATTCCTTATGCATCTGAAAGTAGAAACTCGCCCGATTACAACGGTACGTGTATTTTTCTCTTAGGGCATTCTGGTTAAGCGATTGGGGCAGCAGAAGTGCGAAAAATTTGTTGTCTTGTCAACCATTTCTTAGCTTCAAAGTCCCGTATCTCGCGAACGGATTGACCTAACCCAAAAATTCCTACTGCATCTGAAAGTAGAAACTCGCCCGATTACAACGGTATGTGTATCTTTTCCCTAGGGCATTCTGGTTAAGCGTTTGGAGCAGCAGAAATGCGAAAAATTTTTTGCCTGCTCAACCATTTCTTGGCTTCAAACTCCCATATCTCGCGAACGGATTGTCCTAACCCAAAAATTCCTGTTGCGTCTGAAAGTAGAAACTCGCCCGATTACAACGGTATGTGTATGTTTTCCCTAGCCCATTCTGGTTAAGCGTTTGGTGCAGCAGATTTGCGAAAAATTTGTTGTGTTCTCAAGCATTTCTTAGCTTCAAACTCTCATATCTCGCGAACGGATTGACCTAGCCCAAAAATTCCTATTGGATTTGAAAGTAGAAACTCGCCCGATTACAACGGTATGTGTATTTTTTCCCTAGGGCATTCTGGTTAAGCGTTTGGAGAAGCAGAATTGCGAAAAAATTTTTGCCTTCTCAACCATTTGTTGTCTTCAAACTCCCATATCTCGCGAACGGATTGACCTAACCCAAAAATTCCTTATGCATCTGAAAGTAGAAACTCGCCCGATTACAACGGTACGTGTATTTTTCCCCTAGGGTATTCTGGTTAAGCGATTGGAGCAGCAGAAGTGCGCAAAATTTGTTGTCTTGTCAACCATTTCTTAGCTTCAAAGTCCCATATCTCGCGAACGGATTGACCTAACCCAAAAATTCCTATTGCATTTGAAAGTAGAAACTCGCCCGATTACAACGGTACGTGTATTTTTCCCCTAGGCCATTCTGGTTAAGCGATTGGAGCAGCAGAAGTGCGAAAAATTTGTTTTCTTGTCAACCATTTCTTAACTTCAAAGTCCCTTATCTCGCGAACGGATTGACCGAACCCAAAAATTCCTATTGTATCCGAAAGTAGAAACTCGCCCGATTATGACGGTATGCGTATTTTTTCCCTAGGCCATTCTTGTTAAGAGTTTGGAGCAGCAGAATTGCGAAAAATTTGTTGTCTTCTCAACCATTTCTTGGCTTCAAGCTCCCATATCTCGCGATCGGATTGACTTAACCCAAAAATTCCTGTTGCGTCTGAAAGTAGAAACTCGCCCGATTACAATCGTATGTGTATTTTTTCCCTAGGCCATTCTGGTTAAGCGTTTGGTGCAGCAGATTTGCGAAAAATTTGTTGTCTTCTCAACCATTTCTTAGCTTCAAACTCTCATATCTCGCGAACGGATTGACCTATCCCAAAAATTCCTATTGGATTTGAAAGTAGAAACTCGCCCGATTACAACGGTATGTGTATTTTTTCCCTAGGGCATTCTGGTTAAGCGTTTGGAGCAGCAGAATTGCGAAAAATTTTTTGCCTTCTCAACGATTTGTTGTCTTCAAACTCCCATATCTCGCGAACGGATTGACCTAACCCAAAAATTCCTTATGCATCTGAAAGTAGAAACTCGCCCGATTACAACGGTACGTGTATTTTTCTCTTAGGGCATTCTGGTTAAGCGATTGGGGCAGCAGAAGTGCGAAAAATTTGTTGTCTTGTCAACCATTTCTTAGCTTCAAAGTCCCGTATCTCGCGAACGGATTGACCGAACCCAAAAATTCCTATTGTATCCGAAAGTAGAAACTCGCCCGATTATAACGGTATGCGTATGTTTTCCCTAGCCCATTCTGGTTAAGCGTTTGGAGCAGCAGAATTGCGAAAAATTTGTTGTCTTCTCAACCATTTCTTGGCTTCAAACTCCCATATCTCGCGAACGGATTGACCTAACCCAAAAATTCCTGTTGCGTCTGAAAGTAGAAACTCGCCCGATTAGAACGGTATGTGTATTTTTTCCCTAGGCCATTCTTGTTAAGAGTTTGGAGCAGCAGAATTGCGAAAAATTTGTTGTCTTCTCAACCATTTCTTGGCTTCAAACACCCATATCTCGCGAACGGATTGACTTAACCCAAAAATTCCTGTTGCGTCTGAAAGTAGAAACTCGCCCGATTACAACGGTATGCGTATTTTTTCCCTAGGCCATTCTGGTTAAGCGTTTGGAGCAGCAGATTTGCGAAAAATTTGTTGTCTTCTCAACCATTTCTTAGCTTCAAACTCTCATATCTCGCGAACGGATTGACCTATCCCAAAAATTCCTATTGGATTTGAAAGTAGAAACTCGCCCGATT